>NW_007255703.1:347831-368943 GCF_000164805.1 Carlito syrichta
GCGATACCACGCCCAGCTAATTTTTGATTTATTGTAGAGATGAGGTCTTGCCAAGTTGCCCAGGTGGGTCTCGAACCCGCGGGCTCAGGCAATCCACTCACCTCAGCCTCCCAAAGCGCTGGGATTACAGGCTGAGCCACCGAGCCTGGCGAAATGTTATTTTTTATAGTCATCTTTTTTCTATTGAATACTAGGTCTTATTCATTCTAACTATATGTTTGTACCCATTTGCAGACTAATAACTGGACTTTTTTTCTAACATAAGCTAGACTTGTGGGACAGACAAGGATCATATTTCCCTATTTGTATTTTACTCTGTAATTGTTCTTTCTTAAGATGTTATATGAGCCCAAGTTCCAAAAGCCCCTTTGAGTTACTCAACTCTGCGTGCTCCCATGGGTATGCGCCTGATAATAAACTTCTTCTTGTTTTTCTATTGTTAATCTGTTCTCTGTAGTCTAATCGGCAAAGCCCCGGACCTAGGAGGGGAGAAGGCTGTGAGATTCCTAGAAGCCTGTCTCCTGGTTTTGCCACCACTGAGGATGGCCATCCTGTTCTCTGTGCTGGCTTCTGGCCTGGAGGTGGCTTTGACAATGCTCCTGTGTGGTCACTGGGCTTACCTGGCCATGCCCCAGGAGAAGGTCTCTCCAATTAAGTTTATCACTCCTATGACGCTCCCAACATGGAAACGCAACATGTAAATTAAGAAATAAACTGAGTTCAGTGGCTCATGCCTGTAATTCCAGCAATTTGGGAAGCAGAGGCAAGAGAACTGCCTGAACCCAGTGGTTCGAGATCAACCTGGGCAACTTGCTAAGATCTTGTCTCCACAATAATTCAAAAAACTACCTGGGTATGGTGGTGCGTGCCTATAGTTCCAGGTACTTGGAGGGCTAGGGGGAAGAATAACCTGAACCCAGCAGGTCTAAGCCACGGTGGCCATAAGCATGCCACTGCACTTCAGCCTGGGTGACAGAGTGAGACTCCAACTCAAAAAAAATTAAATAAATAAATAATACTGATGCCCTTCATATTAAAACATTCTTGTTAGACTCACTCTTCAGCCATCTTCCATCCTCTTTTATAGTTAGCACACCTTCCCTTGGAAACAAAGTGAGCAAGAAACCCAAGGACACTCTGCATTTGTCTGGTCTCTCTGCTACTGGCTCCCCATGCAGATGGTTTTCAGGTGTCAGAGACTGGAGTCATGGATGGCTCTTCACAGGTAGGCTCTTCCAGTACCCTCTAGGGGTGCTCGTCAAGAGGTCTGCTTCTGAGTCTGTTTTAATCAAGTCCTGGTGGTTTTGGCAGTGGTCGTGGGTCACAAGGCTGAAAAACTGCATTACTTCTACCTGTCTTGGTTCTTGCTCCTTGGAAGGATGTGTGCCTGCCATCAATCCCCTTCCAGGAGCTTGGGGAGGGACCCTCAGTCTACATTGGTTAGGAGTTCCCTCCTGGGGGAAACCTGGAGGGTCAGCTTCCATCTGGGCATTTGCAGAAGACCCAGTGTCTGTGTCCTCAACGTTCATGTGCTGAAATCACTCCCAAGGTGATGGTGTTAGGAGATGGGATCTTCAGGGGATAATTGGGCCACAAGGGTGAACCCTCATGATGGGATTAGCACCCTTATGGAAGGGACCCCAGAAAGCTCTCTCACTCCCTTTCCCCATGTGCGGATCCAAGAAATCGGTCATCTGCAATCTGGAAGTGGAAGCTCACCAGAACCAAGCCCAGCTGGTGCCCTGATCCGGGAAGCCCGGCCTCCAGAACTGTGCAGCGTATGTGCCTGTGGTTTGCCAGTCACCTGGTCAGAGAAAATCTGTCACAGCAGTCCGAGTTCCCTAAACAAAATCTCATGTTCTCCTTGATATTCCTGCACAGGATGTTAAGATTCTTTTTCAGTAGCATAAAGGAAGGCCACTCTTTTGAGAGTCTTGCAGAAGTTCCTCTCGTTCCTACAACAGACGATATTCTCAAGGTCTTTGCATCTGAGTGTGCATAGTGACCACACGTGTTGCTTTCTTCCCAAATCCCAGAGAAGTCAGTTCAGATCCAAGTCAAAGACTCATAAGGTCTGCATCAGCAGAACATGACAGCATTACAGCGGTGGCCTGGTGAGGATGGGGCGTCTGTCCCTGTTGGGAAGGGAAGACATCGAACTGTGGAAGACCAGTTCCTGCAGGCGCCACCACAGAGCCAGGCCCTGCTGGTGCTGACGTGGGATGTGAGCATGCCAGCCCTGAGCAACCCGTCTCACATGTCTGTGCGGACACGTCAGGAAGTTGCCACTCCTGCTGGCACCCTCTAACTGTGAGGCATCCCCAGCTGACTGCCCAGGTATTAGGAAAGCCCAGGTTTGGGGAATGCAGCTCCTGGAAACTGACTGGCATTGTCAGGACCAGCTTGGGGATCATCTCAAAAAGGGAAGGTGTAGCAAGGACCTGCCTGTACTCAAACAAACAGAAAGACCTGTGCCAAGTGTGTCTGATGAGATCACTTGCCTCCCTGCGCTGGTGACTGCTGCTCCCCAGGCCAGTGGCTGTCCCAAAAGGCAGAGAAGGAGGTGGCGGGACAACAGGCTAAACTGGTCCAACAGGAATCTCAAAGATTGGGTGTTCCAGATGCCCACACAGGGTTTCTGCAGGGCAGCCAGGCAGCCTGATGGGAGCCAGCAGAGATTTTAGATCTCATCTCTGTCACCTCCATGCAGCTGCCCAGACACCTGAGCAAACACCCAGGAGGCCATGCTGCTGTCTTTACAGGTGGGAGGAGCCCCCACCACACTTCCTCATGGTGCCTCTGTCACTGGGCAAGCAGGACCAGTCAATCTTAGAGCCACATTCTGGGAGTCGGTGCTGCTGTGTCAGGTAACAGCAGTGGAGTGGGAGGGACTCTCTTTCCTTCCCTGCCCCAGAGATGCTTATTTCACAGGTGCTGAAGAATGTCCCCATAGAGTCAGCGTCCAAGAGCAATTTGTACTGATAGAAGGAGCCAAAGAGCAGCACGTTTCCCAGGTGGTGATGGTCAACCTTTCATCACGCTGTTGTGCAGGACACAGCATGTCTGCGTGGCAACTTTGTTGTTGTTGTTGTTTTCAAGGATGAAAAAACACAGCTCAGCAAGGCCAAAGAAGGAGCCACAGTCACACACAGGGCTATCTGAATCCCTCTACATGGATGCAGATCAGCTGAGAGGGCGTTGAAGAAAACATTCACTGTCCCCTCCAGGCAAATTTACAAGAGCTAACAAGAATCAGTGTCCAGCATCCAGACCTTCTGTTAAGGTATGGATGAGAGAGGAAAGGACCCCAGCATAGCAGTGGGACTGTGGCCAGTAGGAGAAAGAGAGAAAAGAAAGAAAAGAACTTCCCTAAAGAAACAACCTTCCCAGTTAGCACAGTGTCTCACACCTGTAATCCTAGCACGCTGGAAGGCTGAAGTGAGATAATTGCTTGAGTCCAGGAGTTTGAGACCAGCCTGGGCAACACAGCGAGACATCATCTCTACAAAAAATCAAAAAAATTAGCAGGGTATTGTTGAACCCGGGACTCTAATGAGAGAGATAGAGACCACAAAGAGCCAGCTCCGATGCAAACACACGAGGGTCTTTATTCAGGCTCAAGTCTGGGCTCACGCATGAAGCCCGTAGAGGTTTCATGGACCAGAGCCCCGATCCACAATGGCAAGCAGTTTTTATGCACGATTACAGAGGGAGGGGAAAGAACTTTAAACTTGATTTTTCATGATTGGGTAATTTCTCCTAATGGGGACAGGAACACTTGGTATTGGTGGGTGCTGCCCGTGATTGACAGAAACCCACTTAACGGGCAGAGTGGAATCTTAGATAATTTAGGTCCATACAGTCCCTGCGTATGAAGTAACCTGAGCCGGCAGGCAAAGGGTTACATTAGCCCTTTAGTTTACCGATCCAGCCCAAGGTATGCGTAGGAAAGCTTGTTTGCTTAACATTTACATAACATAACATAGTCATTATGGGACAACGAAAGCCAAACTTAACAACGTTTTAAATATGAATGCTGCAAACACATACAGTGAATGTGGGGTAGAAAATCATATACTAATTCTGGGAATTTATAAAATATCACAAGTGTATTATAGCAAGGCGGCTTCTTTTATAAAAGTCTTTGTTCCCTTCAGGTTTACATAGCCACTGCGTGTAATTTATCACTGGGATAAAAACTGGTGATAGAGAGCAGCTGGCGCCTCTGAGTCTGCTGCCACCTTGTAGGAATGTCTGAAAGGGGCTTATTGCTTTATCATTTACATCCCATTGTAAAAGCAGAAGTTAGCCTACTAATTTGGGGTTGACAATGCTTAACCCAAGAGTTCTAAACATAAACACTACTTACAGCCGGCTTGGTGGCTCAGCCTGTAATCCCGCGCCTTTGGGAGGCTGAGGTGAGTGGATTGCCTGAGCCCGCGGGCTTGAGACCCTCCTGGGCAGAGAGACCTCATCTCTACAATAAATCAAAAAATCAGCCGGGTGTGGTAGCGCATGCCTGTAATTCCGGCTACTCGGAAGGCTGAGGCAGAAGGATCGCCGGAGCCCAGCAGGTCGAGGCTGCAGTGGCTGGGAGAGGTCACTGCACTCCAGTCTGGGCGACAGAGTGAGACTCCAACTCAAAAAAAAATAAAATAAAATAAAATAAAATAAAACAACACTACTTACGCCATTATACAATTGGTCATGACCCGGCACCCGACATATGCCTAATTCTACAGGGTCTTAGGTAGGATTTAAAATACTAAGATTTCACTTGAGGTAGAATTTAAAGTACTAAGATTTCATAAAATACATGAGATAGGAATACACAAAATATATAGTAAACATGAGGTAGGGATATATGAAATATAGTGAACTAAACACTACTTTTACAGCAAGTATTGTTTTTTTTAAGTTTCTTGGTTTCTTGGGTCTCTCAATAGCTCCTAAGTCTATTTTTGTCCTCTCAGGTATGGTGGTGTGTGCCTGTTGTCCCAGCTACTCAGGAGGCTGAGGCAGGAGGATCCCCTGAGATCAGGAGTTAGAGACTGTGGTGAGCCATGATGGTGTCGCTGCCTTCCAGCCTGAGTGACAGAGTGAGACCCCTAACTCAAAAATAAAAACAAAATAAAAAAATAGCCATCCCCTATAACCAAGGGAGGACCACAACGTCACTACACACAAGTAGAATCCTCTGGTCGGGGAGGGGGAAGGACGGCGGGATAGTTTCCATCATTCTGTTCCCTTGAGTCTGCCACCCAACTGAAGGAAGTCTGCACCTTTCAACCTGCCCAGTCAGAAAAGACTCCATCATGCCTTGCACCCAAAGGGTGCTTGGTTGTATACCGGTTATTCCCGTGGCCAGACCCAGGAACAAGGACCGGAGCCAAACCAGTTCCCGAGACAGGAATCGCTTCTGGGCATGGCATCCTGCTCGTCTATACCTGGGTGGAGGTGAGCTGTGCCCCAGCTCAGGAGGGACTGCAGCAGGAGGGTGTGGGGGAGAGAGTGTGATCAGGGGCTTGGCTCCTGTTTCTGCATCTCCTAGTGCCCCAAGGGGGTCCGTCATCACAGGGGCTGAGACTTGGCCCAGTGTGCACAGGCCACGGACAGGGCGGAAGTTCCTGCTTCCTTGGTGACCAGGAGAGAGACGGGAGACAGAGGTGAACAGATGCATGTTGCCCGGGTGAGGAGGCAAGATGGAGAGGAGGTCAGCTAAAGAGATGTGGTCTGGGCAGTCCATAGGCCCTGCTCCCAGGAGGGCCCTTGCCTGGTGTAGGACTGTGCTGACCATCCTGAAATTCTCAGGGATCCTATCTTTGAACTTGGGGTCTGTTCATGACGCCCGCTGTGGGCAGAGGAAATGTGGTCCTTGCCTTCTCACAGTTGCTGCCTAGAAACTCAAAGTCTCTTTCCTTTGTCTTGTCTCTTCCCTATAAAAGGTATTGTTCTTTTGTTAAGATGCTAAGTAAGCTGTAAGCCTGAGTTCTGACAACCCCTGTGAGCCCCCATGCTCCCCATGTGTATGTGAGATACACATGTTAGTAATCTCTTGTTGTTCTCTTGTTAATCTACCTTTTGCCAGTTTCATTGACAGGGCCTCCACCAGAGATTGAGGATGGACACAGGAAAAACACCATGTTTTCTTCCCCGTGTAAGTATGTCCTGTCTATAACAGGTAACCTGGTCACTGGCCAACCTGTATTACCACGTCTCTCCTTGAACCAGAATATATAAGGCACAGAGGAAAGACAAGGGTTTCTAAGAAACGCAAATGTGGTGGCTCATGCCTATAATCCCAGCACTTTGGGAGGTCAAGGTGGGAGGAATGCTTAAGCCCAGGAGTTCAACACCATCCTGGACAACATCATGAGGTCTCATCTCTATTAAAAAATAAAAATAAAAAAATTAACCAGGCGTGATGGTGCGCAACAGTACTCCCAGCTACTCAGTAGGCTGAGGCTGGAGAATTGCTTGAGCCCAGGAGGTCGAGGTTGTGGTGAATCATGACTGTGCCCTCCAGCCCAGGTGACAGAGTGAGACCCCAACTCAAAAAATAAGTAAATGCAAACAACCAAGAACCCCATCCCATGTCCTGTGTGTCACCGTTACCCTTGTGTCGGAAGTGATGGCACCATTTAAAGGGCCAGGGCGCAACCATGCTCCCTCCTCTCATCCTCCTTCAGCAACTCCCAAACTCCAGGCTGCATCAGAAGCGTCCAGAGGAGGATGTGTCAAAACACGCACAGCTATCAAGACCCGCCTGGGCAGCGAGACCTCATCTCTACAATAAATCAAAAAATCAGCCGGGCGTGGTAGCGCATGCCTGTAATTCTAGCTACTTGGAAGGCTGAGGCGGAATGATCGCCGGAGCCCAGCAGGTCGAGGCTGTGGTGGCCGGGAGCAGCCACTATACTCCAGTCTGGGCGACAGAGTGAGACTCCAACTCGGAAAAAAATAAAAAATGAAACACGCACAGCTGGTCCGGAGTTCCAGCTTCCTCGTTGCCATCTGGTGTCTCCCAGTGATGTGCTGTCACTGGCCCCAGAACACACCTTGAGAACCAGTGCCCTGCACAATTTTTCTCGCCTGGGCCACCGGTGTGAGGCAGCCCATACCTACACCTGATTGAACAACCGAGGTCCAATGCCCCGTGTTCATTCCCTAGAGCTGTTGCAGCCAAGCATGGCAGCTCGGTGGCTTAACATGGCAGGAACCTGCTGTTTCCTGGTCTGGAGCCTCAAGTCTGAGATGGGCAGCAGTGGGTTCTGCTCCCTCTGCAGGCACCGGAGGGGCCTCGTCCCAGGCTTCTCTCTTGGCACTGGGATGTGAGTGGCTCTCAGTTTGTGGATGCATTCCCCCAACCTCTGCCATTGCCCTTGCAAGGCCATCTCCTGCCTGTCTCTCCCCTCTTTCTAAGAGGACACAAGTCACACCGAACGGGAGGCTCCCTGCACTCCAGCATGACCCCACCTCAACTTAATCTTTTGCAAGGAAGGTCATGCCAACAGGCATTGGGGTTAGAGCTTCAACAGGGCTTTCTGGGAGTTGCAACTCAGCCCAAGTCTCTTTCTTCTGAGAAGGCTTCTCTGATTCCCCCACTTGGGAAGGAGCCCTGCCCCTCCGAGCTTCGGCATCCTCTGTGACCCGGTCCTGCTCCCTCACTGGATGGACCGTCAGCTCCTCTGGGACAGGGCTGCCCCCCGTTCACCCCGGAGGTCCCTCAGCCTTGGCTTTGCAGCCCCTGCTAGTAGTTTGGGGCCCAAACACGTTTGTCAAGTGATCACATCAATGGCTAAGATGCCTGATACTTCCCAAGAGGACCTATGACAAGCCCTGTGTCAGGAGCTTCACACTCAGCGTCATAACCACTACGTGAGAGGCATATACTATTAGCCCCATTTGAGAGATTAAAAAGAGAGGTACAAACTGATTAAGTAACTTGTTCGAGATCCCATGGCTGATAAATACCACCGCCAGACATCGCCGCTGGTGGGTCAGTCTTCACGACCGTGGGAACCACCATACCTGCCTCCACACCCCCTTCCCTTAGTGCCAGGTGTCCTGTGTTCTTGTTGCTCAGTTTCTCCCCATCCTCCCCGACCAGGGTCAGATACAAATACAGGAGCCCATGCAAAATGCAAACATGGGGTCCTTTGTGCCAAAAGCAGGAAGAAGTGCCAGGAAGGTATAAAACAGAAAGCCTTATTCCTCTCCTGCTGCCTGTCTCTACTGTTCATAGTGTTCTTTTATTTGCTACTTAAAGTCATTCTAAGAAGGAAAATTAAAAATTATTAGGCAACTCATTTTGTGCAATGCTAGTTTTAAATGCAAATATAGAGCATTCGTCTTCCTTGCAGAATCACTGAAATGTCTCTATTTGCAGCTTGTGGCTTGTGCATATTTTCTTATCAGGACAGTGAAATGCCCCATGGAACAAACCAACCCATTCTCACTGCAGCTTTCGAGCTATGCACAATCAGCCAAGACCAGGCCTCCATGTGCTGCGCGCTCAACTTCCTCTGCCCAGAGTCCGAGACGTCCCCCATGAGGAACCACCCCCTGAATGGTGGATGCAAAATAGCAACATGTGTTAACTGAATTTAGGCAGTGTCAGGCCACAGGAAACTGGGGAGAAAGCAGTGATAACTTTTGGATTGTCTAGGTCCTCTGCATCTAGTCATAGACCCAAACTAACTAGAGGGTTGGCGTGATCCTTTGGGGGCTAGGAGGTGTGGAGGTCACCAATGGCCTTGCAGCCAGATCCGGACTCAATCTATGGCTTCCCCTGTTACCAGCTACATGACCTTGGATCAGACTCTGAGGTTCTTTATTTCAGGACCTCCTCTATGTCTCCACTCTCCCATCCTCCGTCCAGGGCTTTGAGTCCTCCCTGTTCGGTTGGTGACCAAACTCAGGTGTTGAAACCTAATCCCCAAGGAGATGAGGCCTTTGGGCGGTGATGAGGTCATGAGGGTGGAGCCCCGTGAGTGAGGTTAGTGCCCTTTGAAAAAAAAGCCTGGGAGGACCCTGTTCATTTATTTTGCTATTTGAAGACACAGCAAAAAGGCATCTATGAACCAGGAGACAAATGCTTACTAGATTAAGTCTGTCTTAATCTTGAACTTTCCAATCTCCAGAACCGTGAGCAGCAAATTTATGTTGTTTACGTGGTATTTGGTTATAATAGCCCTACAAAAAAAATAACCATATAGATATTTAGTATATCTCACAAAATGTGATTGAATATTTGTCATTTGCTTCTTCAATTGTTTTTCTTTTTTTTTTGGTCGGGGGTCTTACTGTCACCCAGGCTGGAGTGCAGTGGCACAATCAAGATCACAGCTCACCATAGTCTCTACCTCCTAGGTTCAAGTGATTTTTCAGCCTCAGCCTCCAGAGTAGCTGAGACTACAAACATGTGCCACCACATCCAGCTAATTTTTTGATTTTTTGGAAAGATGAGGTCTTGCTACGTAGCTCAGGCTGGCCTAAAACTCCTAAGCACAAGCAGTCCTGTCGCCTCAGCCTCCCAAAGTGCTGGGATTACAAGAGTAAGCCATCACACACAGCCTGTGTCTTAAATTGTTAGAAAAACATTAAATAAAATAAAGTTTTTGAGCATTTAAACATTCAACATATTATCATTCTAATAGGACTAGTACATATACAAAAATATAGTTTTATTAAAAATAACCAACTAAACTTATATGGAAATTTAAAAGAATTAACTATTTATAAAATTTTAAAGAGGCATATTATTTGGTATTTTTAACAAAAGTTATCTATAAGTCTACTATTGGGAAACATTTTTTAGTTTGTGTGCAAAATGTTCCAAAGTATCACTATTAGTTTCGAAGACTGCGCATTGGCTCATCTTATTTTTTATGTACGAAATTGAATAGTAGTTAGTGACCTTGATTTTAAGTTGCAAATAATTCAGATTTTAATTTTTTAGAAATAGTAGTATAATTGTAGTATACCAACAAAAATACTGGTATATCAGGACTTTAAAATAGACCTACCTGTTGGAATCCTAGAAAACAATAAATGGGTACTACTATCATTATTACTATGAAAGTTTTTGGATAAATATATGTAATTGACAAGTATTTGAAACTTGTCAATTATCATAGCTCTTTGAAGTGAATCGCATTCTTAAGTTTGAAAAATATTAAGGAAGGAAATTGTTCATAGCAAAAAGGTTATAATCTGATGGTTTTCATTATCTGTCAGTTAAAGGGTCTGACCTTGAACTCTTGGGCGAGATTTGAAGAAAGATACAGCGAGGAAACGGGAGTTGGGAACGCACAAAAAGTACCAAGTTCTCATCTACAGTATGCTGACTCTGCCTGGATATTCTAATTCTGGTTCTCACTGTCAAATTCCGGAATTTCTAAAATGCACAAAATCCAGGAAATTCATGGATGCATACGTAATATGTGCAGACCCATGGAGGGAAATCTCTTCTCTAGCCAGTTTTTAAATAAGAAAAATGTCAAGAACCTAGACCCAACTGTGGGACTTCATGCATACCCTGTTCCACATGTCCTCCACATTTTCCTGTGGAATCAATACTGATGGGACACAGAACACTTTTCCTCCTTCTGTATTCTTTAACTGCTACTGCATAACAAATTATCCCCAACTTTGCGGCTTAAAACAACGTATATCTATTATGTCCCTGTCTGTGGATCTAGAATTTGGCACTGAACTAGTTGTGTAGTTCTGACTTAGAATCCCTGACGATGTTCCAGTCAAGTTGTGTCCATGGCTGCATCATCTGTCAGCTCAGCAGGGGCTGGAGGACCCTCTTCCAAGAGGATTCATGATAGGACCTCAGTTCCTCACTGGCTGTCGGAAGGAGGCCTCCACTCCTCACCACACAGAATTCTCCACAGGGCTGCTCAAATGTCCTTATGACACAGAGTGAGTGCTCAAGAATGAGAGCAAGGAGAGAGCTGACACGGTTGTGACTAGATGCACAAGTGACATACCATTACTTTTGTCATATGCTACCTGTTACAAGAGAGTCACTAAGTCTGGCACACACCAGGAGAAATTATCAAAGAATTAGTGAAGATGCTTTAAAACCACTACATCTTCGCTGAACATTCTGCTATGAAAAAAGTAAGACTGGCTATGCAATATGAATTCATGCATTGGCTTCTTTCCATTGGATGGATACACCAGGTTATCCATAACTAAAACTAAAACTAGAAACTAAATGTCCCTGGTTCAAACTGTAAAATAAGATTTTTCCACCTTTATGATGTTAATATTTTGTTCAGAACAGAAATATTTATATGGTTCTTATTGATTAATTGTGGGTATTTTTTTTTTGAGTTGGAGTCTCACTCTGTCACCCAGACTGTAGTGCAGTAACTGTTCCCGGCCACTGCAGCCTCAACCTGCTGGGCTCCAGTGATCCTTCTGCCTCAGTCTTCCAAGTAGCTGGAACTATAGGTGTGCGCTACCACGCCCAGCTAATTTTTGATTTATTGTAGAGATGATGTCTCGCCAAGTTGCCCAGGTGGTCTTGAACCTGCGGGCTCAGGCAATCCACTCATCTCGGCCTCCCAAAGTGCTGGGATTACAGGCTGAGCCACCGAGCCCAGTGAATTGTGGATATTTTTAAATCTTTGCTTCATAATTGTTAGGTCGGACCCGCCGGTGGGTGGAGGGGTCTGGTGTCTGTGATCTGGTGCCACACAAAAGATGCAAATAATTGCACAGAAGTTAGATTGGAACTTATAGTTTATTTAGAAAATAAATGAGAGAGAGAGGGGGGAGATTCACCTTCCCATGACAGGGGAGGGGGCCAAAGCTAGAAAACATGGTGACTGTAGCTCAAGGAGCCCCATGGCAACGGTAAATGGCTGCTCGAAGTCAAATCCTTTTAAACCTTCCCTTTGATGGGGGAAGGTTGTTAAAGTGATAGAGCAGTTGTCTGCTCCATGTCATCACAAGGGTCAAATAAGCACAGGTACTAACATCAAGTGATGGCAGGCAGATGGGTGGGTCAGTTCATATGACTGCTGCCATGTTTATGAGGTCTGTGTCATGAAGAGCTGATTAGCTTAACTTGTTTATAAAACAAGCTGGGGAGTGGGTTGTAAAGCAATTACCAATAGCTATCTCTGAGAAACCAACTCTATCCTTGGCTAGTGATTAGAGAATAAATTAAAGTGAACTGCTAGAAAAGTATGACAAAGCTAAGCAATATTAAAATGGCTGCTCATTGGCTATATTGACTCCATGTTATGCTCTTTCAATAGCATTCTCAATTTCTTTTGTTTTTCTTCTGAGTTGACCTTTCACTGTGTCATCCAGGGTAGAGTACAGTGGCATGATCATGATTCACTGCAGCTTCCACCTGCTGGGCTCAGACTATCCTTGCACCTCAGTCTCCTGAGTAGCTGGAACTACAGGCATGTGACACCGTGCCTATTTTTTATTTCTTTTTTGTGGAGATGAAGTCTTGCTATGTTGCCTAGGCTGGTCTCGAACTCTTGGGTTTGCACAATCCTCCCACCTCAACCTCCCAAAGTGCTGGGATTACAAGTGTGAGCCACCTAGCATGGCAGCATTCTCAATTCTTGAAGAAGGATTCATTTGATTACTTTTGAATGAAGGCCAATTCATTTCCTAAATGTTTGTACTTTCTAATTGTATCAGAATATCAAAGTCTATGAGGCCCGCATTTATAAATTGTGGTTTACTTTAGGAAATGGACCTGAGTGATAACATAGTCTAATTTCCTACTCCACTCATAAAACAACTCTCAGAATTACCATGGTTGATTATAGAAAGAGAAAGAATTAGGTCTGAGATTCATATACTAAAGCCTCTGACATTTAAGGAGAGGCATCTATAGAGCCAATTTTGTCTGAGTTTATAATCATACCCTATAAATTAAGCATCTGATGCAGTATGTAATTATACAAGTGTCCTTGTCAAAAGACAAAATTACAATATACTTAGTTTAGAGATCTCAATTTGCTTTATTTGTGATTCATTTCAGGCAATACTTCACACCTTTAAAATAATAAATGCTTCAGCCGGGCTCAGTGGCTCAGCCTGTAATCCCACGCCTTTGGGAGGCTGAGGTGAGTAGATTGCCTGAGCCCGCAGGTTCGAGACCTGCCTGGGCAGCGAGACCTCATCTCTACAATAAATCAAAAAATCAGCTGGGCGTGGTAGTGCATGCCTGTAATTCCGGCTACTCTGAAGGCTGAGGCGGAAGGATCGCCGGAGCCCAACAGGCAAGGCTGCGGTGGCCGGGAGTGGCCACTGCACTCCAGTCTGGGTGACCGAGTGAGACTCCAATTCAAAAATAAATAAATAAAATAAAGTAAAATAAAATAATGAATGCTTCAATGAGCTGAACAGAAGAGGTTAGTTTTGTAGACATGGGACAGAAGAAAACAGAAAAAAAGTACAAAAAGCAGGTTGGTGACTGCTGATTTACTTCCCTTGTGAGGTAGAAGCAGGGAAATAGAACAATAGAGAAATAATTGCTTGACTTGTGTCAGGTGATTTCAGGTCACCTTTTGTGTAGGGATTAAAGGCAGCAGGAAGGTCATTGTGCTGATTGAAGACAAACTGGCCTTTTGGGGAAATTAGGCTGTCTTTATTCTCACACAAAAAAATACATTTCTCTTTATCTTTTCAACTTTTTAAAGCCAAAAATACATTCTCAGACTTAAAACTTTCTTTGCATCTCTTTTCCTTACAACTTCCTTCCTTGTTTCTATTTCCTTTCTAAATCTATATTTTGAAACAACTTCCAAGTTGCATGAAGTTATTTTTTAAACAAAAGATATATTATTATGTCTTTTTATGTATTTTTTAAACCAAAACATGCCTTACTCTTTTATATACCTTGAATACAGAATTACATCTATTAATTAGAATTCTCAACTGTTAGTGTCCTTAATTTCTAGTGAAAAAACTGGGAAGTAAACTATTTTGAACTGTTAAATGACATTTTATAAAAACATATTTTATAATTTCTAGAAATATGTACTACCTCATAGAACAGTTTATTAACAAACCCAAATATAGTGAGCTTCTTATGCTATATAAAAATATGATGCCAAAGTATATAAACTTAAACTTTAAACTTACACTTAATAATTAATATTTTCCCAAACTGGGCAACATAGTGAGAGCTCATTTCTATCAGAAAAAAAAATTAGTCATGTGTGTGGTACATGTCTATAGTCCCAGCTACTTGGGAGACGGAGAGGGAAGGATCACCTGAAACAAGGAAGTTGAGGCTGCAGCGAGCTATGATCTTGCCACTGCAGCCTAGGCAACAGAGTGGGACTCTGACTAAAAAAAAAAAAGAAAAGAAAAGAAAGAAAAATAAAGAAAGAAAAGTAAATGAGGCCAATTAAGGTGAAATTTGAATAAAGTTATAAAACCTTTTTGGTGAACAATAAAAATATGCTAATTATTGCAAGTAATTCATGTGCCTTCTGAAATCATGTGCAAAGGCAATTTGTGGAAAGAACAGAAGAAAGTGTACCCTACGATGGTAACAAGATGTCTTTCTGCTTCATATGAAGATGCTGACCTGTGGAGGATGTGTGTGTACCTGGGTTGAAGCTTCATCCTGGGTACACCTGCTTCATACACGTTCCTGAAGCTCCCTGAGCTCTATCCTGGGTACATCTGCTTCCTACATGGGCCCACAGCTCCCTGAGCTGTGTCCTGGGTATGTTGGCATCCTAGATGTGCCTGGAGCTCCCTGAACTGTGTCCTGGGTACACCTGCCTTCTATGTGTGCCTGGAGCTCCTTGAGCTGTGTCCTGGGTACACCTGCTTCTATATGTGACTGGAACTCCTTGAGCTGTGCCTTGGATACATCTGCTTCCTATATGTGGCTGGATTTCCCTGAGCTATGTCCTGGGTATGCCTGTTTCCTATGTGTGCCTGTAGCTCCCTGAGTTGCATCCTGGGTATGTCTTTTTCCTACATGTGCCTGGAACTCCCTGAGCTGTGCCTTGGATACATCTGCTTCCTATATGTGGCTGGATTTCCCTGAACTACGTCCTGGGTACTCCTGCTTCTAATGTGTGCCTGTAGCTCCCTGAGTTGCATCCTGGGTATACCTGCTTCTACATGTGCCTGGAGCTCCTTGAGCTGCATCCTGGGTACGCCTGCTTCCTACACGTGCCTGGAGCTCCCTGCTTCCAAAGTAACCTTTTCCCAACAGTCTTCTGGGCCTTGTTTCAATTTTCAAAAGTGATATTTTTGCCTTTCTTTCTGAAATTGAAGATTTGCCCAGAGAACACATGGGTCAGATCTTCCTCATGAGCCAGAATAAATTCACATATAAAGGTGCTTTTAAAGTTGCTTATCATAGCAATACAATAACAAAGATCCTTGACAGGTATTCAGAAGTTAGCTGGAGAGGCACATTGGAGAAAGGCAGGAAACACAAAGGTGAAGGAAGAGAGAGGAAGGGACTCAATGTAGAGCTAAATGTTGTCATTTATGTGAAGACATGAGAGCTCTCTCTCAGATGTATGTAGAGACCTGTGTTGCTGTCTCTCAATTGTGAGCCAGCAGAGGGCAGACAAAGAAATACCTAAGAGCAGGAGAATAAGACAACAGAAACTCCTTTTCGGGATTCGAGACACTCAACAGTGTAGCTGTTGGGTGATAAATGCTTTAATGAAAATAATGAGGCAGTTGTAATTCCCTGATGACTGCTGTGTTTGAAGGTGCATATCTCTTGACAGATGCCCTGGATCCTTTCCTAAGGGATTGCAGCATGAAGGAGAGGAATTTGGGTAGTTGAGCTTCATCATAGCACTACAAACACCCTCTGCGTGCTTCCGGTTTGTGTCTTTTAATAAATAAACACGTTGAAATGTTTGAGTCTCTGGTTCTTACTCCCATTTCTTCCATACTGGCCTGGAGTTGAGGTGGACTAGGGTATGTCGCAAACTCCCATTCTTTCTTGGAATAAGTTCCTTATTACCTTCACCTCCTAGATATATAACAATTAAGTGATTCACAAAGACATAGTGAGGCCATAGATTTGAATGACCACAGATGAGAATGGACAAATACTGTTGGTATGGACTTTATCAGCTTGAAGCCGGCCTTCTAGAATCTGTAATGCTGGGACACACTCTCTAGCAGTGGAAGAGGATAGTCTATTTGGTATGAATGAAAGACACACAAATGATAGCTTCAGCCTTCTAGGTAGTTGCATAGCCAAAATAGTGTGATGACCAAAGAGCTCTGAGCTAGAAGTCATATAGCGCCTGGCTCTGATCTTAATAATCAAATGCATTTGAACAAATCATTTGTCTCTCTGAGACTCAGTTTCCTCTTGTGTGTACCAGGGATATTACTACTTTTCCAGGTGTGGTAGATTGGATGATTTATCCCAACTCTTCCAGCCAATACTTCCAATACTACTATTGTAAGTAGTATACATACACCCTTTGCCAGGTGACTTGAGTGTCCACTCACCAGCCTCAGATTATATGTACTCATGTGTTGATATTGACCATGGCCATGGGATTGCTTTGGCAATAGAATGTTGGCAGAAGTGTCCATGCACCATCTCTGGGTTGGTTTCAATAGTCCCTGCACGTTCCTGCTAATGCTCGTGTGCCTGGGTGGTCCACTGAGAGAATATGATGACCCCAGCAGCTATGCTCCTTCAGCCCCAGAATAACATGCGTGTGGCAGACCAGAATTGAACCCACAGTTTGGAGTCAAGTCACCCATTCAACCCAGCTGAACCAGTGTAGATCAGTTGAGCTATGATTGACCTAGATATCCATGAGAGTGGAAAAATATGCTTGTGCTTGTACACTGCCAACTTTTGAAATGACTTGTTACCTAATGTTGCTATGACAATTGCTAACTAAAATGCCAGGCCCTCCGTATATTTGTTGTGAGGTTCTTATAAAACATAAATGTAAAGATGTTTTGTAAGTTGCTTTAAAAAAGATACTCATCTAGAGTGAATGCTCTATAAGGGCAGAAACTGTTTTGTAACCATAACTAGATGAGTTCCTGGCACAAAATAGTAGCTCAGTAAATGCAATATTAATTGAATTGGGTGGATAGATGGATGGTTAGGATGGGATAAAAAATATTTATTAACCTTGGGACTATAAGACCTGGGGTCTTATACCCTTGTTTAGGTAAGGGAGGGGGGTAGTGTGGAGTGATTACATATTTTCTTTGGAATCTTACAAGGTTGTATTCAGCAAAAATCAGATTTTTCAAAGAACAAATGGTTTCCAGGAACTGCAGGATTGTAAACCGTCAACCTCAGAAGGGGGGTTTTAGATGAGACTCTTCCATTTCCATGAAATAGCCAGTCTCTGGGCCATTAGGCCTTTCTTAAACAAAACCTGCCCAGTGCCTGGCGGGTCTTTTAAGTTGCAACTTGCCTTTCAAAATGAAATACCTTTAACTGCTATTGACCCCTCCTTCTTGTCGCTGGGCTAGTGGCAGCCCAGGTGAGGCCAACTGCTGATCTCGAATCAGCTACATGTGTTTCTGTGTTTATTCACTCAATCATACAAGAAATATATTTGAGCATTTGCTGCATCCTGCCACAATCTAGCATCTGTCTATCCATCTATCCATCTTGAGAGATTTGTTTGAATAACCAGGAAACTGACTGGATTTCTCCCAGTGCTTGTCTCTGGGAGGCTGGATAAAGAGTCTGAGGTAGCCAGGTTCAGTGGCTCAGCCTGTAATCCCGTGCCTTTGGGAGGCTGAGGTGAGTGGATTGCCTGAGACCACAGGTTCGAGACCCGCCTGTGCAGGCAAGACTTCATCACTACAATAAATCAAAAAATTAGCCGGGCATGGTAGCGCGCGCCTGTAGTTCCAGCTACTTGAAAGGCTGAGGTGGAAGGATCGCCAGAGCCCAGCAGGCGAAGCTGCGGTGGCCGGGAGCAGCCACTGCACTCCAGTCTGGGCGACAGAGTGAGACTCCAACTCAAAAAAAAAAAAAAAAAAAAAAGAGTCTGAGGTAATTAGCTGAATCACTCTGAAGCTAAGCACAGAATGTGAAAGGTTTGATGAGGCAGTGCCCAGAAATGTAGGCTGAAGCCTTCACTTATCACTGGTAGGGCCTTGGGCAACACATAAAATAGAGGAGTTGGGTTGGATGAGTTCTAAATTCTCTGAAATGTAATTATTTTCTGTAGCTTATAAAAAGAAAAGTTTTTTTTAACCCAGATTTCTTTGATGATTGCACTGATTCATTGCAGGACTAGTTTGTGCCAATCATGATACACAGTTTCTTGCGTCATTTAGGAGACTTTTTATTTTTCAATACAATTTTTTAAAAATCCACAGCACTTTGTATTTCCAGACTGTCTCCCATCTGAATACTAACCAAGTCAAGCCCTGCTTAGCTTCTGAAATCAGGCATATTAGGGGTGGTACGGCCATGGATCATTTAGGAGATTTAATTTCCCAGTCTGCACAATGATATGCCCTGCCCTACCCCAATGCCCGGGAAATGTGTTAAAATGGTTTGTTGGGGCACATTTGCCAAGAACCTTGTTATTCTCCAAGGAAGGACTGGGTGCAGTGAGTGGCTTAATTGACAGTTGGAGGAATTTGCTTTGTGGCCTTGACTTTTATGTGCTGAGAGTCCCGTGCTATGAACAGCACTGGACAGGCTCCCGGTGCACGTGCGTTAGAGCCTATTTCTCGAAGTCCTAGGCCAACAGCCTCCTCCGAGCAGGAACGAGTTAAACTTTAAACCCCCTCACACAGCCAGGTCCATCACATGTTTCCTAAGAACCCAGCGAGCCCCACTCCACTGTGTGTTGCCAGGGTTTTTTTGACCCTGGACACTCCTGCATGAGATGCAGCCATGAGAAATCTTTGCCAGCCTCCACCAACCTCCCCAAGCATCATGTGGCATTGAGCCGTCTGCATTGGTGCTTGAAAAGCAGATGGGGGCCAGGCGTGTTGGTTCAAACCTGTAATCCCAGCACTTTGGGAGGCTGAGGAAAGAAGACTGCCTGAGCTCGGGGGTTCAAGACCAGCCTGGGCAACTAGGTGATACTTTGTCTCTCCAATAAATCAAAAAATAAGCCAGGCATAATAGCATGTACCTGTAGTTCCAGGTACTTGGAAGGCTGAGGTGGAAGGATCACCTGAGCCCAGCAGGTCAAGGCTGCGGTGGCTGTGAGCGTGCCACTGCACTCCAGCCTGGGTCAGAGTGAGACTCCAAGTCAAAAAAAAAAAAAAGCAGATGGGGTTCCAGTTCCCGTGGGCCACTGAAGTCACAGGGGCCATTTGCTCATCTGCTTGGGGACATGAAGGCCATTTGCACACCTCCCCAGTTGGGCAGGGTTTCACTCCTGCCTCTATCCCACCCACCCTTTCAAACCTTGTTTATCTGTTTTTTCAGCGTGGAGAATCGGACTGTGTGTTCTGTGTGCTCCGTCCTACCGCTGATAACTGGCGGCAGGGCAGGACCCCACACAGGCCCAGGGTGAGGAGGACGAAACCTGACCTTTCTGCTCTTGTCCAAATCCCTAAGAGGCTTGGGGAGTCACGCCCAGTAAGGACTCACCAGACAGGGTTTTGTTGCCCTATTACCCTATATACTAAAGTTTGTTTTCCAACCTGATTCTGCATAACACCACCTAACAGAATAAAATCAAAGTATTTTATGGCCCCACAAAGCTATCTCCCAGATTCAGGAACCTTGTAAGAGTCGATCTACCCTCTCTGAAGTTTGCGGCACAGAGGGATTCATCTACACATCAATAGACCTGGAGCTTTCTGCCCCCTTATCAACAAAACATCTCCAAAATTCCTTAGATAAGAACCACAAATCACCATTTTTTAATCGCCTAAGACCCAAAAGCCTCACTTGGAAATGTCCCTTGTTCCTGGGCCAAACCAATGAAAATCTCTCACGGATTGATTTATGGCTCCTTTTTACTTCTGCCTTCCTAAAATGTAAATTACCAAGCCACCACCATTCAACCACAGTGAGCACACGTCTGCAGGACCTCCTGGGGGCTTGTGTTACAGGCTAGGTCCCCAGGTTTGCTTCAGAATAAACCATCTTAAAATATTTTACAGTTTGGTATCTTTTCTTCAACAGTGGGTTATAGAGACTGGGAGAAACTCCATCACAGGGACACGAGCTTCCCTAGCTGTGACCCACACTGGCCATTAGACCACACACTTGTGTGGTGCCCTAGCCTCCAGCACAGATGACACGCTGTCACCAAACAAGACTGTTGCCTGCTGGGGCATGGACTCTACTTGCCCTTCCTGCTCTGAATTCCAGGCACAGCTCAGGTCCTGTGGTCCGTGTCCGTGGATCAGGAACGGGATCCCAACCCCGGATGACGCATTTTGGGGTGTGGAACTGCGTGCATCCGCCCTGGGAGCCTCAGTCACAGCTCCAAGGGTGCAGGCCTGGTCCAGTTCACCCCAACCTGCCCCAACCCAGGGCCACCGGCAGATGTATATGAGGGGGCAGAGTCTGTTCCAGGGGGACAGAGCATCCTGAGGTGCCGGGCATCTTTCTCCCACCCTGGAGGTGGAGTCACACCTGAGCCCCACCCTTGGAGTATAAAACTCGAGAAGGTAACCCTGCTGGGTCAGTGCCCCTGGCCACACCTCCCCCTGCTGCTGGGCCCACAGATGCCCAGGGAGGAGAAGACAGAGGCAGCAGCTTGGAGGAAATATTCCAAGGAAGAAAAGCAGTCGGGCTGGGGCAGGGATGGCTTTCACTCCACCTCCTGCCCCTCTCTCCCTCCCTCTCTTATCCTACCTCTCACCTGACTCCTGCCCCACACCAGCTACACCTGGGAGCCTCCCCTGCTTTTCTTGTGCAAAATGTCAAGCTGGTTATTATCCAGCTGGATCTTCTGTCTTGGCTGCTCACTGTAGGCGCAAAGTGGCTTTTGATTTGTACCCACATGACAATGGGAAAGAACAGGTTGTGTTATTGCCTTGCGGGGATCTTAGTGTTCCCCCACCAGTGGGAGGTGCATTAGGAGGAGGGCAGGGGGAGCAGGGGATGAAGGAATGGGGGTGACAGGGGTGGGGTAGAGGGTATAGGGATGGAGTGGAGGCGATG
>NW_007255703.1:369338-373376 GCF_000164805.1 Carlito syrichta
GGGGGGTAGAGAGATGGGGGTAGAGGGTGGAGGTGAAGGGAGGGGGTGGCCCAGCAGGGCCTTGCACCTTGTCTGTGATCTGTTTACTGACTCCAATGGACAGAGCTGGGTAGAACTGTGTCCTTCCTAGTCTACCCTTGTGACCCCTGCCGTTCCAAATGTGGGAGGACCCACCCTCTGCCCCCTAGGAACCAGGCTGGAGTTCTTCTCTGAGGTTGCAGTGAGGCAGGAGCCGGGCATGGATGGCTGGGCTCTGATCCCAGCTTGGAGACCCTCTGATTCCATGACTTTCTACCCGAACCTAACTTCTCATGCCTCAGTTTCCTCCAGCGTGAAGGGCAGTCGTGATAGGATCTGCCTGAGGGACGTTTGGAGGATTAAATGTGCCACATCATGGAAGGTTGTTGGAACTGTGCCCCATCTAGAAAGCACCGACAGTGAAAGCTGTGACCCCTCAGCTCCCTGACCCTGTCTCCAACATGGCACCTAGCCTCACCCTGTCTCCCTGTTTTGCTCTCTCCCTCTCTCTATCTCTCAGTCTCTCTCTCTCCCTCTCTCTATATCTTTGTCTCTCTCCCCCCTGCCCCTGCCTAGGTGTGTGGAGTGAATTCCTGTAATTCTGTAATGCCTGGCATCCATTTTGAGCACAAGCGTCTATTGTATCATGAGCAGGGCTGTCACCCCACCCAGTTTCTAGTTCTTAACCCAGTTCCTCAAGATGGTGAATCCCGATATCTGCCTTACCCCTCCACCTCCTGTGACACCCCATGGGACAGCTAGGCACATCTACTTGGTTCCCTGCTGCTCGTTCCCCACTCTCCATGGAGAAGCCCAGATATACCGTGTGACCCCGCTCAGTCACAGTGCGACCCCATGGAGCTCGAGCTGCTTGCCCTGAACCCACCCGTGAGGACTCCCGTGGGAAGCCTGCTAGAGCAATACCCTGGACCCCATCAAAGGCTCAGCCCCTGGTAGCTCTCTCTCCTGTCCCCTCCCCCACACTGTCCCTGCCAGCCTCCTTCCCCTTGGCCTCGCAAGACCCGTGCTCTCTTCTCTATGGGTCTGCAGGGAGAATGCTTCCGCTGTTCCTCGGGCTTCCTGCTGCCTCCTGCTACCCCACCTGAAGAACGTCCTTCCTGACCAGGGTGGGATTCAAGCCACTCTCAAGAGAGAGGTGACAAGGCCAAGTAGAACTGATGTTGATAAACAGTGTCCCTTCATGTCTCTCCACCTTTCTCTCTCCCTATTTCTCTCTCTCTCTCTTCGGGATTAACAGTTGGCCTCATGGCAGTCACCAGGGTGACGCCCACTAACCCAGTGGCAGGAAGGATAGCAGTTAAAGGTGTTTCCTTTTGAAAGGCAAGTTGCAACTTTAAAGACCCGCCAGGCACGGGGCAGGTTTTGTTTAAGAAAGGCCAAATGGCCCAGAGACTGGCTATTTCATGGAAATGGAAAAGAGTCTTATCTAAAACCCCCCTTCTGAAGTTGACAGTTTACAAGCCTGCAGTTCCTGGAAACCATTTGTTCTTTGAAACATCTGATTTTTGCTGAGTACAACCTTGTAAGATTCCAAAGGAAATATGTAATCACTCCACACAACTCCCCTCCCTTACCTAAGCAAGGGTATAAGACCCCATGTCTCCTGTTCTGGGGTGCTTGATTTGGACACATTAGATTCTCCGGCCCACTGTGCTAGCCAGTGTAATAAAGTTCCACTTCCTATAATAGCCTAATTGTCACGATCTCTCTATTTTTCCTGCTACGCTCTCTCTTCCTTTCTCTGTCTCTCTCTCCCTCTCTCTGTCTTTCTTCCTCTCTGTATCTCTCTTTCCCTCTCTCTGTCTTTCTTCCTCTCTCTCCCCCTTCATCTCTCTCTGTCTCCCTCCCTTTCTCTCGCTTCCTTTCTCTCTCTTTGTATCTCTCTCCCCTTCTCTCTCTCTCCCCTTCCCTTCTTCTTATCCCTCTCCTCTTCCTCTACCTCTCTTTCTTCCTCTCCCTTCCCCTCTCTCTCTCCATAGCACAGGGCACCCTGAGGGTGACCACAGGCTTTTCTTCCTCTGGAGTCCCCGGTGCCTCACCCAGAGTCCGGCATCTAGAACATAGTCAACGGTCACCCACTGACTCTCCCATTCCCTGGCCACTGGGTGACATCTGTGTTCATCTCACTTTCCCAACAATGGTATTGGCAATTTAATAGCAATGCTTAATTGTTCTAGATGTATATAATTATAAGGAAAGGTATTAGATGTAATGGGACCTGTGAATTACTGTAAAATAATACAGCAAAAAATCTAGCCAGACATGGTGGTTTATGCCTATAATCCCAGCACTGGGAAAAGCCAAGGTGAGAGGATTGCTGGAGTCTAGAAGTTCAAGACAAGCCTGGGCAACATAGTGAGACCTCACCACTACAAAAATTTTAGCTGGGCATGATGGTGCATGCCCGTAGTCCCAGCTACTTGGGAGGCTGAGGCAGGAAGATTGCCTCCGTGGTGAGCCGTGAGCATGTCGCTGCACTCCAGCTTGGGTGACAGAGACCCCAACTCAAAAAAAAAAATCTGTAGTGACTCAAGAGTCAATATATAATTATCTAAAAGTTCCCCTGCCTCACACGTGGCCAATCTTTCCACTTCCAGGAAGAAAAAGAAAGGAGGGAAGGAGAGAGGGAGGAAAGGATAGAAGAGACAAAACTATGGAATGAGACAGGTGGAGAATCTGTTTCGAGCCAGTAGGAGAAATGCACTGACATCACCACCTCCAGCGGGAACTCTAGATTCTTCTTGTATGTGATAATCATTGCCTCTGTCTAGCTAAATGCTAGGCCGTTCACCTGTCCTGGATAAATGCACCCTTGCTCTCAATCTGACCCAAAGAATTTAGTTCAGTCAATCCCCCCTTTCCCCTGGCAGAGACACATGGCGCTGATGTAGGTGAGCTGTTCAGGACGTGGTGGGAGGCAGACTTCCTGGGCTCCATCATCACGCTGTTCATTATGGCTTCCCAGCTTCTATCCTTGGGATCGTCACTCCCAGTCTGCCTCTTCCCCTCCCCCACATGCACATGAACTTCTCTCTTTGTGACCTGCATTTTTACAGGTCTGAGAATCATTTTTGAAATTGTAGCCCAGAGAACTTGCCCCCATTCAGTCCACAAGAAAACACCAAAGAATGAATAAAATAAAATCTCCAGGGGAAGAAGGGACAAGCTGTGGGCATATGGCACTTCTTAACTAGCGAGCAGCTCCCGTGCAGTGTGGGGAGGAACGGGCATCATCCCAGGATGGCCAGTGCCACCGGGCTGTCCTCTGGAACCCTTAGTGCCCTTCCCTCAAACCAGGCAAAGCAAAGATGAGCACAACAAGATTAGAGAGAGAAGCAAAGACATGCTGTTACCATTCATGGTGGCTGACTCTCCGGGCAGAGGGACACCTGCAGGCTCCATACTTAGTGGTCACGTGGGCTCATTTTGCTGGTGGGCATTGTGTTCATGGGTCTTCATCTTTGTCTTAGTCCCTGTGTGTTGCTGTAGAGGAATTCCCTGAGGTTGAGTCATGTGTAAAGAAATAGGTTTATGTGTCTCATGGCTCTGCAGGCTGTATGAGGAACATGGCGCCGGTGTCAGCTTCTGGTGGGGTTTTTGGGAGCCTTCCACTCATGGCAGAAGGGGAAAAAGAGTTGCCATGCACAGAGGTCACATGGTGAGAGAGAAAGCAAGTGAGGAAGGTGCCAGGCTCTTTTCAATGCCAGCTCTCATGGGAAGTAAGAATGAGGGCTCACACATTAATTCTGGGAAGGCACCAAGCCACTCATGGGGCATCCACCCCAGGACCAAACCCCTTCCACCACCCAAATCCCACCCCATCAGGCCAACACTAGGGACCATGTTTCATCAGGAGATGTGGTGGGGTCAGATAAACTGTCTTGGTCCATTTATGTTGCTATGAAGAAATACCCGAGGATGATCATTTATTTATTTTTATATTTATTTATTTATTTATTTATTTTGAGTTGGAGTTTCACTCTGTCGCCCAGACTGGAG
>NW_007255703.1:373886-393551 GCF_000164805.1 Carlito syrichta
CCCAGCAGGTTGAAGCTGCGGTGGCCGGGAGCGGCCACTGCACTCCAGTCTGGGCGACAGAGTGAAACTCCAACTCAAAAAAAAAAAAGAGGCTTACAGTTTTGCAGACTGTACAAATAAACAAATAGACTGAGGCTAAGGGACAAATATTCCTCAAAGAAGAATGATAAATAACATGTATAAAGACCCTCTACCCTCGGGAGATGAAGATTAATTACATTCCCCCAAGTGTTGGCTGACTTGGTGATATTCAATGATGAAACTGACTGTTGAAAGAGAAGACGACAGAGTGAGACTCCACCTCAAAAATAAGAAAATACATCAATGAAATAAACAACAAAACAATCAAACAAACAAACAAAACGCCTACAAATTATATCATAAAACATACACAAACCAGAGCAATCCTCTTATTATTCTGAAGTACCACAGGTTCTCATCCAGATTTTGCCCTGCGTCTGGCTCATGCCTAGGAGTGCTGTGGTGTCTGGGGTGGGACGGGGTATCTGGTGCTTGGGTCATCCTCATGGCTCCATGCTGGCTGCCACAGAGCATTCCTGTCCCCACTGGCCGTGTAAGTCATTTTTCATTGGGACTGAAGAAAGTCCTGTCCAGAAGAGCCTATGTTCCTTCACACAGGAGAACATCATGGTTCCACCAATCACACTGGGATAACCCACTGCCTGAACAACCCATAGTTCAGCGGGGGCAGAGTTGGCCTGAATCCAACCTCCTAGTGAAAAAGCAGGCATCAGCAGAGGTCACTTGCTGGACCCCTTTCAACCAAGCCACAATCTTGCTCTTCCGTCCAGCAGGACCCCAAATTTCGCACAGGTCATGTCTGAAATTGTTATCATCTTCTCTCTGTGGATGGTTAGAGTGGTGTCCCAACTGCCGTCCCTCAGAGCATGGTTGTATTTGGAGATACAGCCTTAAAGACACAATCTAGTTAAATGAGGTGAGATGGGGGCACTAATCCAGTCTGACTGATCCTTAAAAAAGAGGAGATTAGGACATAAACACATGGGGGACGACACATGAGCACATAAGGAAGATGGCCATCTTCACACCAAGGAGAGAGTTCTGCTGATTCCTTGACCTTGGGCTTCTGGTCTCCAGGGCCATGAGAGAATAACTTCAGCAGTTTAAGCTGCTCAGTCTGTGGTCCTTGGTTAGGGACACCCTGGAGACTAAGGCAGTGTCATCAGCCTCAACCAATTTTCCTTGTCAGCCAGTACGAGGAAGCTAAGCCAAAGGTTCCTTGAGGATAATTTCATAGCAAAGGGACCAGGTGGGATGATGGTAGAAAGAGGAGATGCCCTTCCTTCTTTTCAGGACCTTGGGTTGCTGTAAGTTCTACATGAAACAACCTTGGAGATTTATTTTCAGGCAGTTGCATCTTTAAATAACAAAAGCAAGCTCTCTGTGCTGGGGTTGATGGCTTTTGTATCCAAATTTTAACCTTGGCTATGGGAGTGGAGCATCGAGTCTTCAGGAAGGCAGTGAACCCAACCAGAACATCACCCTCTGAAACTGAGTCGAGTTAAACCATGTTGGGAAGGGTCCCATTGAGCCATGACTTGCTAATGTGGTGCTCATTGTCCCAAAGCACTTCCAGAATCTAACAAAGAAACCAGGGTGTATCCCTGGGCTGTTTCAACAGGAGGGAGGAAAACAAGGACCTCATCTATTACTACCTAACTCTCCGAGGAAATGATGCCAACAGAGGCATAAGGCCTGCATGAGTCTCAAAAAGAAAGTGTAAATGTTCGGTCTAACTGGTGTTTATTGGCTGGCCCAGAGAGGTAGCCTGGAGTGGGCATGGAGAGCTGTGTCCATTGGGGCAGAGGTGATCATCAGCTCCAGCACTGCCCAGATGTGAGAGTCTGGAAGGTTATGGGTGTCTGCGTTCTCATCCTGCGGCTCCAAGCAACCATGTCTTCAGAATCTTATTTCCCAAGACTACTAATCCTGGGAAGGAGGTGCCCTTGATGAGGGAATCACATGTTAATATCATAATAGGTTATTTGCCACCTATGTATTGAAAATCACCATGCTAGTTTTATTTATGAATTTATTTATTTGAGTCATGCAGTAGCACAATCACAGTTCACTGCAGCCTTGACTTCCTGGGCTCAGGTGATCCTCCTGCCAGGTGATCAGGCCAAAGAGAAATGACTCACCTTGTGTAAATTTATAATCAATAAACGCAGGCCAGGCACAATGGCTTATGCCTATAACCTCAGCACTTTGGGAGGTCTAGGTGGGAGGACTGCTTGAGTCCAGGAGGTCCAGAACAGGCTGGGCAACACAGTAAGATTTTATGTCTATAAAAATAAGAACAATTTGCTGGGTGTGGCGATGTGCAGCTGTAGTCCCAGCTACATGAGGTGCTGAGGTAGGAAGCCTGCATTTATTGATTATATTGGGCCTGAACACCAGTAGGTAAAAAATTGATTATATTGGGCCTGAACACTAGGCTTAGGTTAGGACTTCCCTCTGGTTCCTGGACAGCCCCACAAAGAAACCACCCCCTGAGGGACCCCAGCCTGCTCTTCCTAGGGTGTCCCAGAAACTCCAGCAGTGATGAGAGCTCATAAGTTTAAGGTCTGAAAACTGATAGCTGGTAATCTAACAGTACAGATCACCATGGTCACAGTGGCCTTGTTGCCTTTGCAAAGCGGGCTAGCAAGTGATAAAGGACTAAACAAAAAAATGTCTTCTTGTCCTAGTTAAAAATTCCAAGATCATGAGTTACAGACTCTTGGGAGACATCTGACAGAAGGCAGAGATGTGAGCAAGTGGCACTGTCACAAGAGAGGTGGAGGGTCCCAGTGACCACCAACCCCGAAGGCTACCAAGTATGGCACATATGGCTGGGCCAAGCTGGGGAACGTCTGAAGACATGCTCTGCCCATTTGAGACCCAGGTGAGGACTTCAACGTTTTAGGGCATGGGGTGGGGGTAGAACCACATGCCACCACAAGACTGAAATATTACTATGATGATATTCATAGTGGCCACCGGGAGACTGGGAGTTCACTGTGAAACTAAGATGCCATCGTGAGTCTGGGAAGCCACCATGAGACTGGGAGGCCACTGAAAGACTGAGACACTGTCATGAGACTGGGATGCTGCCATGAGAAAGGGACTCTGTCATAAGACCACAACACTTTCACAAGATTGGGATGCCGTTATGAGACCTGAAGGCCACCCTGAGACTTGGTCACTGTGGGGCAACCTTCCCCTGCCTTCATAGCCCACAGTGGATGAGGCTCAGGGGTCTGTGCTCTCTTTTCAGCAAAGGCAAATTCACTTATTATGGGAAGAATCATTTGAAGTCATTCCCTCTTGACATGGACAGGACTTTTTGTCTTAAATCTGTTATTACTACATTGGGTACTTGCACTCCCAAGGTTGTTAACACCATGTGTCTTTGTGGGAAAAAGTTATACCCAATGTGCTGCTGGTGTCTCTCCCAAATCCCTGCAGGTGGCTTCAAATCAGCTGGGTGGGAAAATAGGCAAACATTGCAAGTGAGGGCAAAAGTCATTATTTTGTTGATTGTCTAAATTTGAGACAGTGATGAGGAAGATGTTAACAGGGCAGATTGACATGTGTTGTGCCTAGTGCTGAAACTGAAAGAGGCTCCAATTTAATGTACAGAAAGTAGACAAAGGTGCTAAGTAGTTGAAGAGCACAGCACAAATCAGATTTATGGTAATAAATTTATAAATGTATGGGGAAAAGAGCAAGCAGATTGAGATACAATTAGATGTGTCCAATCAGGGCTCAACACGAGTTGGTGAGAATGTTCTGAGTCCCTTGACTCCAAGGAGTTCTTGATGAGGAGTGCTGCACATCACAACTTATAAATCTCGTGCTCCCTCTCCTTGGTATCAGTGACATAGATAATAAACTTGCACTTGTACTTATAGCACAGAGAGACTAGGATATCGCCTTGAGCCTGGAGGACCATATTTTAGGAAAGCTGTTGCTAAACATTTATGAACCTATCACATACACTGACAATGCATATGTAACTCAAGCTCCTCTGATTCCAAGCACCAACACCCATGAAAATACACTACAGCAGAGACAGAGAGGTGGCAGTTGTATCTGTTGCACTGTTGACCTTGGACTGACTCTCCTAAGACCTTTTAGCCCTTAGAGATCCTGACACTGGAGTGCAGTGGCCACTCCCGATCACCGTAGCCTCGACCTGCTGGGCTCCAGCGATCCTTCTGCCTCAGCCTTCCAAATAGCCAGAGTTACAGGCATGCGCTACCACGCCCAGCTGATTTTTTAATTTATTGTAGAGATGAGGTCTCGCTGCCCAGGCGGGTCTTGAACCCGCGGGCTTAGGCAATCCACTCACTTCAGCCTCCCAAAGGCGTAGGATTACAGGCTGAGCCACTGAGCCCAGCTTCCCAGGAGCTTTTAATGAAAACGAGGTTTGGGAAACACTGGCTTCATGGAAATATTACAAAACACTTTCCAATGTTGAAATGTGACGAGTCCACATGCAGGAACGTTGGCAATGCTTCACTTGCAGAGGAATTGTCCAAAGGTCAAAGTAGGGTCAGCCAGCACTACGGGACCGGACATGCATCTGGTAGCTGCAGTTTGTTCTTGGTGCAGCATGGATCCCGGTGCCACCACAACCCCAACCCCTAGCTCCCACATCTGGCCAGCTAGCCTGGGAGCCAAACACCCCTGTGTCATCTCTCTTCTCTGGTCCTTGAAAATCATATAAGTTTGCATGTACAACCTCAGGCAAAGTACTTAACTGTCCTGAGTTTCTGATCCATTATTTATAAAGTTACTTTAGAAACAACACCCATCTTCTGTGGCGGTTGTGCCTTCCCAACACAGCATCTGGCACCGAGTGGCTGTTGACTCGCTAAGTTCACTTACTGCTTGGAAACCTGGCTCTCATCTCACTGGCCACACCATTTATTCGTTTACTCATTCATTCATTCATTCTGTATTGCCCATGGGCCTCCTGTGTTCCAGGGCCACACTAGGTGGATTCTGGGGATAAACACGGTCCTCTGCTCAGGTCACCTACAGAATTGCAGGAACAACAGACAACTTGAGTGAACAACAAGCTGAAGACACCAAGAGTCCGAGCAGGACCTGAGAGCAGCGACTGTTGTGGACAGTGCAGAAGCCACGTTGAGATGGGTGGAGAGGTTGGGCCGGCAGAAGCATGCCCAGGCTGAGGGCTGGCTGGGTCAGGGCCAGATATAGCTGTGGCCTGTGAGTGACTGCTGGAGACTTGGTTTACCCACAGAGAGCAGTAGGGAGAAAGATGTGAGGGACCTGGGTCAGGATGGCTGTCATAAAAAGTCAGAATCAAGAGGTACGGCGTGACTGTGGAGAAAAAGGAAAGCTCTACCTGGTTGGTGGGAATGTGAGCTAGTTCAGCCTCTGTGGAGAGCTGTGTGGTGATTCCCCAAAGATCTAAAAATAGTGCTTCTATGCAATACAGCAATTCCATTGTGGGAATATACCCAGAGAAAGACAGTCTACCAAAAAGGACACCTGCACACGTATGTTTGTGGCACAGAGGGGCTGATAACAGTTAAAAGTATTCCTTTTGGCGATCAATTGGCAAGCTCCGAAAACCTGCTAGACAGGTTTTGCTTGAGAAAACCAAATAGCCAAAGATGGCTATCCTGGAGATTCACATCCTTAACCCAAATTCTCTGTTTGTGAAGTTATCGGTTTACAATCCCTGCTTGTTATGCATATCCTAGAGATGAGACCATTTGTTCTTTGAAAATCTGGTTTTGTTGAGTACAACCTTGTAAATTACAAAGAAAATGTATAGTCACTCAACCCAGCCCCTTCCCTTACCTAAGATCCCTCTCTTCCCTCCCTGGGGTGCTCAGCCTGGGAGTGTTAGTTCACTGAGTTGCGCTGGTGCTAATAAAACTGCTCCTTCCTAAAATAGCCTCAGTGTCACGGCCTCTCTGTCCTTCTGCTACATGTTCACTGCAGCACTGTTCACAGTAGCAAAAACAAGGAACCAACACATATACTCATCAAAGATGGATTAGATAAAGCAACTGTGGTATGTGTACACGATGAAATATTACACAGCCATGGAGAAGAACAAGATGATGTCCTCTGCAGCATTGGTGCAGCTGAAGCTAATTATTCTGAGTGAACCGTCACAGAAACAAACATCTGATACCACATGTTCTCATAAGTGGTCTCAAAACATTGAACACGGGGGCACAGGGAAGGGAATAGCAGATGCCAGTCACTGCTAAAGGAGGTAGAGGACTAAGGGACACACAAACCGCCCACTGGGCACCACATCCACTGCCAGGGGGAGAGAGGGTTTGCTGGAAGCCCAAACCTCACCTGCACACGATTTACTTATGTAGCAAATCCTCACATGCACCCCACGACTCTAACATCAAAACATCAGGAGTATTTGAGCCCCCCGCTGAGAACCCTGTTGAAGGTGGGGCCTTGGTCTGTGGGACCAGGAAGTCAGGGGCGGGGGGTAGAGGGGCATTAAGCGGGAGTGTGATGCCCTGAGGTTTGCTTTCACCACGAGCGCAGCTGGGCAGAGGGGGCCAGCCTGGGCCACGCTGAGGAAGCAAGGGAAAGCCTTGTTCCTGCAGAGCTTAGGGCGGTCATAGGCTGGATTCTGCGCCCTGAGAGCTGTGCCTCTCCACAGGACCAATATGGTCTGAGTGGCCATGTTTCTGCAGGCAGAGCTGGCCAGATCCTGGCTTCCGAGCTGTTCCAAGGAGCCCAGCTTCCACGCATTTCAGCTTTAACTGCTTTTAGTCACCAGAACTGTCAGCCGTGGCTTCAGAAGATGTCTCAGTCCCCAGGGCACTGTGTGTTATTTCTACAGGACAGCGTCTGGTTAGGATGGCTCACACAGCCAGTTATACATCCACGTCACTTCTTTCTATAAAGAGAATTTTAAAAAGTGGGAGGAGGTGGCCTGTGTCAGGGGACATTTTCCAGACAAATGCTGAGTCTGGGCAGCAAGAGAAGCCAGGCAGAGACCCGAAGTGAACCTCCAGGTCCCCAGGGCCAGCAGTGCCTCCCTGGCCTGGAGGGAGCAGCTGGGCGAGTGGTGCCTAACACGGCACAGGGCTGTCACTGTGGGTCCTCACAGGAGTGTGGCATAACTGTGCAATTGCACATCACTGTGACCACTAGGGCTTTCAAGCAGAACAAAGTGTCCCCACGCAGGCTTCACATTGGATGAGCAAGCAAGCTCTGAGCACAGTAGGGTCAGATGGAGCCACCAGGGGATCCCCAAGGGAAAGCACAGCTTAGGATAAGCAGAAACAGTCTTTGCCCTCGGTCACGCTTCTGTTCAAATTATATAGGGAAGCAAATGAACTGGAATTGGATGGACCATCCCTTCCTCATGAAAGATCTTTTTCTCTCTGGTATTCCTCCTTCCTGGTACATGAGTGCAAGTCCACACAGAGGCAGATGTCTCCCTGTCAGCCCAGGCTGGCTCCTGCATCTCACCCAACTTGCAGCTGGGTCCACAGAAGAGCTCCCATTCAGCTCATAGCTCTTGGCGGATGACTGAGCCTTGGGACATTGGGATCCCCAAACCAAAAGCAGTTCCTAAAATTATATTTCAATATTCACATTTTCCTTAAAGAATGTCCAACTAAAAATCAAAAATAGATAAAAATATGTTTAGATACATCCATACTGATCATTGTGTTACAGTTGCCTACAGTATTTAGCATAGTCACATGAAGCACAGGTCCATAGCCTAGGAGCAGTAGACTAGACCACACAGCCTCGGTGGGTACCAGGCTAGGGCATTGAGATTTGTGTACACACACTCAATGATGTTCGCCCAGCACAAAATCACCAAGGGGTGCATTTCTCAGAATGTACCCCACTGTTAAGCAACTCATGACTGCATTATATTGAAACAGAGAATCAATGTATGTAAATAATTTAGCATATTAGAAATTATTTTATTTTACCAGTGGATTATAACATTGCTATTATTAGTTGTTACTTAAAGTAGGTCTCATTTTGTAGATCCCAGAATAAACTATAGCTGTCCTGAGCTTCTTGAAATTAACTAATTGTGAATGTAGAGGCTCACTTACAATTTCATCATTTAAACTAAAGAGTTAACAAATTATTGTGCTTCATAAAGTCTTACCTGATTCTTTACTTTTTGTTTTATCTTCATGAAGAATAAGCAAATTACTTGCAAGGGTTTTAACATGTACAGAATGTTACCATGTTCCACATTTTTTTCAGACACTATAATTTTCAAACAGGACATTTTCCTTTGTGACAATTGATGTTCATGCAGTATGCATAACTTGGCTTCAGTTCTGAATTTTTATGAATGTTGAGCCTTCATTAAAATAGCTCATTTGAATTGAGTCAGAATGGTTATGGCTGTATAGAACATTTATTGTATTAATATTTAACTACCAGCAAGCAGCTGTCTCAAACCAACAAATAATGCATGTAAATGACACACAGAGGCTTACTGCAGAACACCAAGCCATGAAATGTTCATTCCAAGGCCTTTGTCATTCCTGTACCTTTGTCCCATAGTCCTTAGACGGCCCTCAGGGCCTGGAGTGTTTTCTATGGTGTTTAGGATTTTGTCCTCCTGATCTGTATGACATGAATGGAAACTGAGCCGCTCCTACCTCGTACCTCCCTTGGTCTTCCTGGTTCTGCCCCACCCATGGCTCCCAGAGACTGAGTGAAGAAATGAACCGTTTGCACCCAGCCTCACTACTGCCTGGTCCCTCCCCTCAAACTCTTTTCCTTGGAGTCATCTTCTTTAATTTTAAAGAAGACCGTGCTCAGCCGGGCTTGGTGGCTCAGCCTGTGATCCCGCGCCTTTGGGAGGCTGAGGTGAGTGGATTGCCTGAGCCCGCGGGTTCGAGACCCGCCTGGGCAGCGAGACCTCATCTCTACAATAAATCAAAAAATCAGCTGGGCGTGGTAGCGCATGCCTGTAATTCCGGCTACTCGGAAGGCTGAGATGGAAGGATCACCGGAGCCCAGCAGGTCGAGGCTGCGGTGGCCGGGAGCGGCCACTGCACTCCAGTCTGGGTGACCGAGTGAGACTCCAACATAAAAAAAAAAAAAAAAAAAGAAGACCGTGCTCTTCTGCCACCTCCTCCTCTTTCTTTTTACATTTAAATAGGGATGAAGTTTCCCTATGTGTCCAGACTGGTCTCAAACTCCTGGCGTCAAGCAATCCTCTCCCCTCAGCCTCCCAAAGTGCTGGGATTATAGACATGAGCTACCACACCAGCCCTGTTCTGCCTCTTCTTAATACATTCCAGGCTTCCCTCCCATTCACTTTGAGTTGATGCATCCAGGGTGGAAATGAGAGCTGTCAGGATGAGAGGTCATGTGCCCCTCTTTCTGGAGAGTGGAGGCTTTTCTCACTGGGCGTGTGAGCACAGAGGAGATGGCCTGCAGTGGGCAGGACCCGCCTGAAGCCACAGTGGCCCCGTAGGGCAGACTAGCAGCTGCCAGGGCCAAACCCAGGGCTCACACACAGTGAGTCTGTACACAGCCCCTGGCTCAACAGAGCCTGGGTCTCCTGGGTCTTCAGCGGCAGGGACAGCAGAGTGGCCTGGCTGTGGTCCAGCACAAAGGTCTTGACCCCTGGCAGCCACAGAGCAGCCGCCGCAGTTGGTGGGGACGCCAGAAGCCAGAGGCCAGGAGCTGTGAGACTGAGCCAAAGAAACGTCCCAGGGGATGCAGTCCTCCTTCTCTCACTCTGAAGTGGGACGGTGCCTCAGACCCTTCCCAGACGCTGTGTCTACCCAGAAGGGCCCAATGGGGCCAGCCTTGAACGATTCCTGGACCTCTCTTCATGCTCTTGTCTCCTTCCATGCGCCTGTGTTTCTGTTACTCTTGCATCCTCCTCCGCAAGCCCTGTTACTACTGTGCTGCTGGGACCAGGGCAGAGGGGGCAGACTCTGCCTTGTCCTCTCCCGAGAAGCTCAGATGGCCATCCTAGGGCCTCCGCCTCACAGCAGACTCCTGCTTCCCATCTGCAGACCACTCATTGACAGCTGTGAGGCCAGCATGGCACAGGGGCCAGGACTGCTGGAGAGGCAGCAGTGTGGTCCCAAAAGGATTGTCCATGGCCCATTTGTGCATACAATCACTTGCCCATGGCCAAGTGTACTTATGACCAGATGTGTCGATGGCCCAGGTGTACCCATGGCCAGGTGTGCCCATGAACCAGATACGTTGTGGCCCAGGTGTGCCCATGGTCAGGTGTGTCTATGGTCAAGTATGCCCATGGTCTAGGTATGCCCATGGCCCAGGTTTGCCCATGGCCAGGTGTGTTCATGACCCATATGTGCCCATGGCTAGGCATGTGGATGGCCCAAGCACCAGGTATGCTCATAGTCAGGTGTGTCCGTGGTCAGGTATGGCTTGTGGTCAAGTTTGTCCATGGTCAGGTGTGCCCATGGCCCAGATATGCCCATAACCCAGGTGTGCCCATAGCCAGAAGTGCAGGAGCCTGGAAGGAGCTCCACCAGTGAGACCCTGCCCTGGGCTGTCTGCCTGCCTGAGTCTTGAGGCGTTTCTGCCTCCGGAAGCCAGTTCCCCGAGGGTTTTGTAATGAGCCTCTCCTTTGGCTTGCAGCCTCCTTTTCCTGGGATTCCAGCAAGTGTTCAATGGGCCCAGGATGAGCTGAAGGACTGTATTGAGGAGCCCTCATGACCAGTTCCTCTTTCCTGAGACCTCTCATTTCTCAACTCTGTCCCCTTAGAGTGCGTCCTTCCCAGAGGCCTCCAGAGTCCATCCTTCCAGACTGAACCCAGGCCCTTGAGACAACCCAGAAGGGTCTGATTCCTAGCAGAGAATCTGGGTTCAATTCCCTTCCCAATGTAACTGTTTTCTCCAGGAAAGTTCATGAAGGAATGAACAGTGTTTATCAGACAGTGCTGGTATGCAGGGGACTTCTCTATTCCTTTCTTTTTTTTTTTTTTTTTTTTTTGAGTTGGAGTCTCACTCGGTCGCCCAGACTGGAGTGCAGTGGCCGCTTCCGGCCACCGCAGCCTCGACCTGCTGGGCTGCGGCGATCCTTCCGCCTCAGCCTTCCGAGTAGCCGGAATTACAGGCATGTGCTACCACACCCGAGTGATTTTTTGATTTATTGTAGAGATGAGGTCTCACTGCCCAGGCAGGTCTCGAACCCGCGGGCTCAGGCAATCCACTCACCTCAGCCTCTCAAAGGCGCGGGATTACAGGCTGAGCCACCGAGCCCGGCTAAGAATAGTGATTTTTATTTCCTTCCCTACCAGCCCCACTCACGTTCCCTTCCTGTTGTAGGCCCTGGCTGCTTTGTTTTATGTCCTTGTGTAAGTATGGGCCCTTGAAAATACTTTCTTTTGCATCCTTAGCCTATGCCTTTAATTTCTATAAATTAAGTGTGTGCTTGGAACAGGGGACTGTCTTTCACTTCTCCATGTCCCACGATCTCTCATGCCTCTGCTGCCTGTCCTTTTTGTAAGACAGCCATTTTGTACAACTTGCCTGCTTTTCTTATTGAGATGACCATTTATCTATTTGTTTATTTTTTGAGTTGGAGTCTTACTCTGTCGCCCCGAGGTATGCTCATGGCTGCTGCAGCCTCCACCTGCTGGACTCAGGTGATCCTTCCACCTCAGCCTTCCAAATAGTCAGAACCATAGGGATTTGCCACCACACCCAGCTGATTTTTTTATTTATTGTAGAGACAAGGGCTTGCCAAGTTAAGGTTGGTCTTGAACTCCTGGATTCAGGCAATCCTCTCGCCTCCACCTCCCAAAGTGCTGGGATGACAGGCATGTGCCACCACGCCCAGTCGAGTTGTTTACTTTTCTATCCTCTGAAAAAATGAAGGCTAATCCAGCCATTTTCCTTTGACAGTCATCAGGATGGCTTCCAGCCCTCCTTTGTCACAGCTGGCGCCTGTTATGCATCCTGGGCCACTTGAGAATGGCAAGTCAGCAGCAACAGCGCCGGGAGCACTCGTGACCCCTTCATGGCACTCAGAAGAAGGAGGCAGCCTGTGGACAGGGCCCTGACATGGTCAAAAGTCGGACACTGGGACCCGCCCAGAATACATGAATAGTAACCCGCCTGAGTCCAAAGTTGAACCTAATTCTCAGCTTCGAGCTTCTCATCAGGCTCTTCTCTTACTTTCATAAATACCAGTTAATTTTGGGTAAAATTTTAGTAGACCATTTTTCTCTTTTGGAATAGATTAGTTCCTCTTTTTCTATGCAGTGATTACTGACCTCAAAACTATCTGCCTCAAGGGACAAAAACAGCATATAGGAAAGAGGAGATGTAGACTTGCCATGAGACAAATTAAATCTGGAAATACAGTATTTAAAATAACTTCTCCTTGTTAAAATATATAGATGTATGCGTGCACGCATGCACGCGCGCACACACACACACACACACACACACACACACAATACCAGAGAAAAATCTCTTTATAATTTGAAATGTGAATGGATTCCTAAATTATTTCCCCAAATTAAAAAATCATAAAAGATAGGTCGATTCCTAGATCTTTTAGAAATCGCCAAACTCTTTTCCACAGAGGTCGTACGAGTTTACATTCCCACCAATGGTGTAGAAATGTTCCCTATAACCATCATCTTCTCCCGCATCTGTTGTTTTTGAGTTGTTGATGGCCATCCTGAATGGAGTTAAGTGATATATCAGTAGGTTTTAATTTACATTTCTTTGATGACTAGTGAAGCTGAGCATTTTTTTCATGTATCTGTTGGCTGCTCATATGTCTTCTTCTGATAAATGTCTATTCATATCTTTTGCCCACTTTTTAATAGGGCTGCTTGGGGTTTTTTTCTGTTTGTTTTTTGTTTGTTTGTTTTGGCATATTTGAGTTTCTTGTAGACCCTGGATGTTAGGTATTTATCAGATTTATAGTTGACAAATATTTTTTCCCATTGTGTGAGCTGTCTCCCTACTCTCTTGATGGTCTCTTTTGCTTTACAGAAGTTTTTCAGTTTGATGAGGTCCCACTTGTCTATCTTCTCTTTTATGGCATTCTCTTTTGGAGAGTTGATCAGGATTTGGTTGCATATTCCAATTTCCATAAGGGTGTACCCAGCAATCTCCCTCCTGGGAATATACCCAGAGGAACTCAAATCACTCTATGAAAAATATACCTGTACACACTTGTTTATTGTAGCATTATTCACAATAGCAAAAACATGGAATCTACTGTGCTGCCCATCGAAAGTGGACTGGATAAAGAAAATGTGGTACATTTAAACGGAGTACTATGCAGCCATAAAGAAAAATAAAATTATGAACTTCACAGCAACTTGAATGGAATTAGAGTCTATAACACTCAATGATCCATCACAAAAACAAAGATCTGAGTACCACATGTACTCACTCATAAGTGGACCCCGAACTTTATTATAATACTACAAGGAAGGGATTGGCAGTGGTGGGACACTGCTGGGGAGGGGGGACACATAACACCAATAAAGGTATTCACACTATCTTTATGATGACCACTTCTTTGCCTAACCCTGAATTGTACCCCACATTTTACAATTAATAAAAGAAAAAAAGTCATAAAAGATAAGGTTGGTAAATTTGACCACATAGACGTTTTTTTTTTTTTTTTGAGTTGGAGTCTCACTCTGTCACCCAGACTGGAGTGAAGTGGCCGCTCCCGGCCACTGCAGCCTCGCCTGCTGGGCTCCGGCGATCCTTCCGCCTCAGCCTTCCAAGTAGCCGGAATTACAGGCGCGCGCTACCACACCCGGCTGATTTTTTGATTTATTGTAGAGATGAGGTCTCGCTGCCCAGGCAGGTCTCGAACCCGCGGGCTCAGGCAATCCACTCACCTCAGCCTCCCAAAGGCGCGGGATTACAGGCTGAGCCACCGAGCCCGGCTCACATAGACGTTTTTTAAAGCCTTCATGGCAAAAAGAAAATTGACATATATCAAGGTCAATAGACAGCATAATAACTGGGAAAAACGTATCTTCGGTTTACATCACAAAGAACTAAACTTCCTAGTGTTAAAATTCCCACCAATGACAGCTAATCCCGCCGTTCTCCTTTGACAGTCATCAGGATGACTGTATTCTTAGTGACCCCTCTATCTAAAGGAAAATTAGACAAAGGAAAAAATTAACGAAGGAAAAAGAGAAGGAAAAGCCTCAACCATTTAATTAAAAATTGACAACAAATATGAAGAGAAATTTTTCATAAAAGGAAAAACAAATAGCTCTTGAGTACATGAAAAGAGGCTTGACCTTGTCAAAGTAATCACAAGGAAACGAACCTCGGTGATTCTTTAATCCATCAGGTTGATAGAAGCCTATAGGTCAGACTGGCATCCTCTCGCCTTCCTGGGGTGTGTAAATTGGTGCAAACTCTGCAGAGGGCAATTTGCAATATCCAATTTACAAGTGCACACCCTCTTTGACTTAGACATTTCTTTTCATGCTACAAAATTTTTTGAGATACACTTGCTCTCGTGCAAATTAATGCTTATACCATAATTTTTCTTTGCTGCAGAATTTATCACAGCTACAGATTGAAGACAAAGATGGGTCGAAGATGCTACGCCAGTGGAGGGCTAGTGAATGGAACACAACTACCCTCGGCATGCAACAGTTTTCAGCGCTTGCCACTATTTTGGGGGTGGCTTTTTCCAGGTTTCTAAACAGCAGGTTTACCTTGTTTTCAACCTTTCTCAGTCAGTGTGTTTCCTACAGGAATGTAGTAAGCAAAATTTTAAAGGAAGTTTTAATTATAAACTGCGACATGATTTTATCAAATGTTCTTTCTGGACTTCTTGAGATAATCAGATGATTCTTCTTTAGTTCATTAAAGTGATGAACTAAGTTGATCCCTTTCCTGATGTAAAACCATCTTGATGGTTCTCTGATCTACCCCATTTAACTATGATGTGTTTCTAAATTTTAATCAACTTGATAATTGATGGCTAAATTTATCAATAGATGCTTGTTCATCCCGCAAAATGGGTCTACATATTTTCCTGTTATTCCTTAAGCACACAGTTAGAATCAAGATTGCATCACCCTCATAAAAGAGATCTTCTGCTTTTTTTTTCTTTTTGAAAAATCTTACATAAAACAAGGAAGTATCTGTCCCTTAGAAGTTAAGGAATCAATATAAAAGATCTCCAAAAATATATTTTAAACAAAAATTAACAGGATACAGAATAGTGTAATATGCTAATTTTTTTACTGTGACAAAATTTACATAACACAATGTGCCATCTTACCATGTTTAAGTGTCCATTTCATGTTTACAGGCATGAAGCACTTTGATGGTGCTGTGCAAACCTCACCACCCACATCTCCAGAACATTCGTTCCCATTTTCCCAGACCAAAACTTTACCCTCAGGAAACACTCACTCCCTAGCCCAGCCCCAGGCCCTGGCTTCACCCTTCACTTTCTGTCTCTGTGAATCTGACTCTTCTTGGGACCTCATGTGAGTGGGGTCATGCAGGATTTGTCCTTTGGTGACTGGTTTGTATCACAAGCATACTGTCATCAAGGTTCATCCATGTTGTCAAAGTGTCCTTTCTGAAGCCGAATTACATCTCATTTGCTATGACCACATCTTGTTCATTCCTTCATCCCTCAGTGGGCATCTGGGCTGTGTCCACCTCTGGGTTATTGTGAATAATGCTGTTGTGAATGTTCGTGTACAAAACACTGTCTGAGTTCCTGCCTATAATCCTTCAGGTATGTACAGTTTTTTAAATACAGTTGGAGAGTGGCAGAATACACCACCTCATAATGGAAGGCCCTGGCGTGAGGATGATTTTAAGTCAAAGGCAATTGGAAGCAGCAGATGCAAAACCTTCCCTGTGATCTCCCTTCTGGAATCAGGAGATGAAAGCCCCGTGGAAGGCGCTCTCCCCGCACAGGAGGGAGACTTCACTCATCACCAGAGATGGTCAAGGCCAAGGGAAGACTCTATAACAGACCTCGATAAGCCTCCCCCATCCTCCCAGTCACCTCTCCATGACTGGCTGCGCTGGCCCCAGCCCATTTCTGGTGGTGTCTCCATAGATCCCTACTCTCTGTCTAGCGTGATGTGTGAGGTTCAGCTCTCACTGAATCTCTGCATCTGCATTCTCCTGAGGGGCTCACGTGCATGGACATGTGTGTGCCCTTCTTCCCTTATCTATCTTATGCCAGTTCCATTCCCAGTCCCCACTGAAGCCTCCACATAGGTAGCAATGAAGCTCTGCCTCCCTGCACTGTGCACGTGCCTCACAATTCCCTCCACCCTCCTCCAAATACATGTGTCCGGGAGGTATCAGCGGTATGCCTACATTGGGCACGGCAGGGCTGATGGGGAACAGGGAGCACCAGGGACTGTCCTGCACCTTCCACCCTGTCCCTGCCTCATGGAGTATGGTCCTATTTTACAGACGAGAACATTAAGATTCAGAATCAGTTTGTCCAAGAACTCACAGCCTGCTGTGTGAGGAGTTATAACATGATCCACGTTCATAATATTCTTCTTTCAAAAATAGTGGCCGGGCACAATGGCTCAGGCCAAAATCCCAGCACTTTGGGAGGCCTAGGTGAGTGGATTGCCTGAGCTCGTGGGGTCAAGACCAGCCCGGGGAACTTGTCGAGACCTCATCTTTACAATAAATCAAAACTTAGCTGGGTGTAGTAGCAGACGCCTGTAGTTTCGGCTACTTGGAAGGCTGAGGTGGAAGGATTGCCGGAGCCCAGAAGGTCAATGCTGGGGTGGCTGTGAGCATGCCTGAGTGATGGAGTGAGATTCCAATTAAATTAAAAAAAAATTATGAAAATAAATAATACTCATGATTTTGTCACATCAGAAGGTAAATTTTTAAAAAATAACTTACTATTGTGAAAAGAAGCAGATTAAAACATGAACATGATGCTCATATGGTGAAATTACAGATTAGTACCAATTAGAAGTGATTCTGAATCCCCTCTGATAGCTGGAAACGGTGAATGCTTCTGTTCAAAATCCTGTTTGCTTGATTTTGTGTGTTAACTCCATCAAGAACAAAATCAAGACTGTCAGCCAGGCTTGGTGGCTCATCCTGTAATTCCGCGCCTTTGGGAGGCTGAGGTGAGTGGATTGCCTGAGTCCGCGGGTTTGAGACCCGCCTGGGCAGCGAGACCTCATCTCTACAATAAATAAAAAAAAAAAATCAGCCGGGCGTGGTAGCGCATGTCTGTAATTCCGGCTACTCGGAAGGCTGAGGCGGAAGGATTGCCGGAACCCAGCAGGTCAAGGCTGCGGTGGCCGGGAGCGGCCACTGCACTCCAGTCTGAATGACAGAGTGAAACTCCAACTCAAAAAAAAAAAAAAAAAAAAAACAAACACTGTCAGCCAGAGTCAGCAGGTGGAAGGGACAGTGGCCACCATTTAATGAAGCTTCTCAGCTTGGGTCTGGGTGGTTCTGCAGTGGGCCCTTTGCTTGGTGCTCAGTGCCGAGGTGATCCCACTCTTAGGGAGGCCACTCCAAGGGATGTCACAGAATGTGGATGCCTCAGGGTCTTCTAGAGCAGCTGAGGATGAGGAGCTGGCTCCGGCTGGCGGAGGTTTCATGGAGGGTGCTGGGCATGCTCTGGGTGGCCTGGCTGGTTGTGTGGGCCGCAGGACAGCCAGCCAGAAGTAGGCACACCTGCAGGCTGAAAGTAGGAGCTGGAATTGTTGGGCTGGGAGGAACAGGAGGCAGTCCCTCCGAACTCATGTCCCTGGAACACCCCGTGAACAGCCTCTCCGAGCCAGCCCCTCTGCATGCTGCATGTCGTGGTGCCATGCCTGAGTATGCCAGCCTCACCCATGGGCAGTGGCATGCCTGGGCTCTGCTGAGTTTGTGGCGGAATGCGGCAAATGCTCAACTATATTTCTTGTATGATTGAGTGAATGAATGCAGAAACACATGAGTAGCTGCTTCGGAATCAGCAGTTGGCCCCATGTCAATCATCTGGGATGACAGAATGTCTCCCACTAACCCTGTGGCAGAAAGGGGGGTTGGAAGCTGTTAAAGATATTTCCTTTTGAAAGCCAAGTGGCAAGCTCTAAAGACCCACCAGGCCCGATTTGTTTGAAAAGGGCCAAATGGCTAGAGACTGATGGCTTTCATGGAAATGCAAAAGAGTAACTAATTCACAAACTTACCCGTTTATAACCCTGCAGTTCTTGAAAACCATTTGTTCTTTGAAAAATCTGATTTTGCTGAGTACAACCTTGCAAGATTCCAAAGGAAATATGTAATCACTCAACATGACCCCCTCCCTTACCTAAACAAGGGTATAAGATCCCACTTCTCCCGTTCTGGGGGGCTTGACCTGGAAGCATTAGCCCCTCGAGCCCTCTGGGGCTGCCAGCGTAATAAAGTACCACTTCCTATAATAGTCTTGGTGTCACGATCTCTGTCTTCCCACTACAGGTGGGCTGTGCAGACGGGTGGACCACATGTCAGGAGCAGGAGGTGGGCAAGGGCTGCCTGAGAGCTCTAGGGGGTGGCAGGAGAGGAGGTTGAAAGCCCCACTGGAAGTTTTCCCCTCCTCAGGGAAGCCAGAGACATGCCCTTTTACCGGGTGGAGAAGGTGGGCAGAGAGCTTGAGACCAGGAAAGGCTGGAAGAGCATGAATGGAGGTGAGAGTGAAGTCGGCGGAGAGTGAGGGTGGCTCCAGGTGTGCTGGGGTCAGCAGAGTGGGGCTTGCGTTGGGGGGAGGTAGATGCAGCACTCAGGCGAGGCACCACAATATGCAGCATGGTGGGGGGGCTCAGAGAGGCCGTTCAAGGGGTGTTCCAGGGACGTGAGGTTGGAGAAGCTACACCCCCAGGAGGGGATGGAGTAGTCCTCATGTGGGCTCAGAGGGAAGCCACAGAGGAGCAGCAGGGGAGGCAAAGGCAGAGGAAGTGAAGGGGGAAAGGCAGGAAGGGTTCACAGCAGGAAGGGCATTAGTGCCCGTGAGAAAGTGGGGACTCTGAGAACCAGGGAACCCTGCCAAACTGACCAGTCATGAGCAACGAGCAGGAGGAGCAGCGGCTGGTGGCAGTGAGGGGACTGTCCCCACTTCTCCAGGGTGAGCAATGCTTCCTCCTCCCCATCCCCCAACATAGGCACAGTCCCTGCACGACTGAGCCAGGCTGGTGACAGTGTGACATGTCCATCCCACTCTCTTTTGTTGCCTCTCACCCTCGAGCCTAACATCCAGCCTTCACTCCCTCCCAGACATCAGAGGACTTCTCAGCTTCAATCACCTATGTTTCCCTGATCCCAAGACCAGGCAGGCTTTTTGTCTGAAGACAAGGTGAAGACTTCACCTGGTGGTGTGTGTGTCGGCCACTTTCCATGGAAGAACACAACTGTGAGAGAGGAAGATGGGACAGCCCACCCTCTTAGCCCAGTTGTCACCAGCCAAAAGAGTCACTGAGTCCACCAAGCCCTCCTGACCTCTGCCCCCACAACCCCTGCAGCACAGCCCTGTACTTTCTAAAGTAAATTCTCTTGTTGATTAGAGAAGTGTTTCCATGGTTTCTGCTGTGCCTCATGTCAGCATCATCAACATCACTTGACTTGACTCAAACCTAATTGTGCAGATATCTTTTTTTTTTTTGAGTTGGA
>NW_007255703.1:393835-433916 GCF_000164805.1 Carlito syrichta
ACTCACCTCAGCCTCCCAAAGGCGCGGGATTGCAGGCTGAGCCACTGAGCCTGGCTTGTGCAGGTATCTTGAGCCTGTCCTCCAGTGCTGAATTTTCCCCTTGACCGCATGGTAGTGATACTCTAAATCATCACTGATGATACAGCTTTCATCATCACTTTGTCATGTGACATGGGTTTTTCAGGGAAGCTCAACTTTTCAGGTATAAGAGCAAAATGATTTTATTTTTCTGGATCACGGGTTTCCCTATCAGAGAGCCAGAGCACCAGGGTCAGACACTCCACACTCCTGTGATCATGCCCTGGTGCTAACTGTGCCCCATGGTGTCACTGTACCCAGACCTCCTCCTGTTTGTGCCTCATTGCATCACGGCAGAGCACATGGTGGGGACATCAAATGAGTCCTTCAGTCCTCTGTGAACATTACTCTCAGGGGGCCTTCACTGAATCCTTTCTTGTTTGTATTTATTACACTGTGATTTGTAATTTTCTGGGCAGTGGAAAATGCACTAGGAAGAGCATGTTCTTAAAAACTAAGAGTTTTGAGCCCGGCTCGGTGGCTCAGCCTGTAATCCCGCGCCTTTGGGAGGCTGAGGTGAGTGGATTGCTTGAGCCCGTGGGTTCGAGACCCGCCTGGGCAGTGAGACCTCATCTCTACAATAAATCAAAAAATCAGCCGGGCTTGGTAGCACGTGCCTGTAATTCCAGCTACTTGGAAGGCTGAGGCAGAAGGATCACCAGAGCCCAGCAGGTCGAGACTGCGGTGGCCGGGAGCGGCCACTGCACTCCAGTCTGGGCGATAGAGTGAGACTCCAATTCAAAAAAAAAAAAAAACCTTAGAGTTTTGAATGAGTAGAAAGCACGATGGAAGTGAAAGGAGGAAGGGGAGGTGGACCAGGCCTTGTCTGTGGGACTCTGGAGTGGGGTCTGGGACTGACTGTTTCTCATGTCTTTTTATCTGTCTCTGCATTCCACAAATTATGCACTGAGCAGCCCACACGGAGCTTTTCCGAAAGCATTTGTAAGAAGTAATAAGCAGTCCTGAGATGCTCAGTGGTAATGTTGCCAGGTAGTTGCAGTATGATGCTCTGTGGGTACACTGACTCGCCATAGAAAAGAATTTCAGAGTGAATCCAAGTATAGTTTAAAATAGAGAGAGAAGAAGACATGGTCAACAGGCATGGGTGTCTTAAGAGAAAGAACACACGTCTGCTTTTGACAAGAAGCTTGTTATATTTTACAATGATTATTATGCTAACCGTGAACTAAGAAGGTTCACAGCCGATGGCCATCTCTCTAAGTCTGATGGGCTAAGAGGGAGGGCTGCCCTGGTAAATCCACACTCCAGCCCGCAGGGTGGTCAGGTCTGGTATGCCAATAAGAAAGATGTCTGAACGCTTACCCTACTTTAATTTAAAACTGTTTACAAGAAACTCATTTATGTCTAACCTGCACTGAATAATCTGCTTCAGACACAGACCCCAGATCTTCCACGCATAGGTTTGTAAAGCTCTTAGCGAGAAGTTTCCAGAGCCTCCATCAGACATGAGAGCTCAAAGCTTACCATTTGCCTGCCTTTCTGGTCACATCCCAGGAGGGACTTTGGTCATGAGGAGTGGGCTTCATGGCATCTTCGAGGTCAGAAGATGTGACTGTTTGCCTCTGTGAGCCAAAATCCATGTCACTCCGTTCAGGGCCGTGCCCAGCCTGGATGGTGAGGTTCCTTCTTCCCTGGTCACAGAGGAGGCCCAGCTTCGTATGCAGGGTCAGGGTTGGAGCAGGGCCACAGGCAGCCCCAGGGGCCTTGGTGACCAGTGGGGTCAGAGGAGAGCCCTGGATGCCACTGGCCCTGCTGGTCACTGGATTACTGCCCAATTGTGATGAGAGTTTGCAACTGGACATGTTTTGATAAGAACCACAGAGGAACCAGCATGTTGGGAAGGTGCAGGGATGCACACATTTGCGCGAGACACCGTGGCTGGGGAGGGAGGGCAGGTCAGAGCTTCACCTTGCAACCATCTCAGACTGGCTCCTGGTGGGCTCCAGCCAGGCTTCTCCAAATAACGAGGGCATGGGGAACTCCCTCACCTGCCTCCTGCTGCAGAACTGTCCTGAGTCCCAGCCCAGCATCCTCAGGACACATTCAGAGTTTCCCAAGGGAATGTCCAAGACTCAGGCTTCCTGCTGGTGGCTATGGCACTGCCAAGTCTTCCTGGGAGACGAAAAGAATAAGAGGCCCACGGGAGACTTTAGGGACCCCAGGAGAGAGGCCCAAACTCCTTATGTCACACAGAGGGATTTCATCCTGGTGGCAGAAGGGAAGCCACCTGTGCTGCTGGAGACCTTGGAGGAGCCACTCAGGGAAGTATCGTTAAGTTTCAGGCCTCCCTTGTGTAAGGCACAGAATAGCCCTCCTTAAACTGTCATTTTCTCTTTTCATTAAAATACAGTGAACAAAAGATAAAAATAAACAAGTCATTGTAAGAGAATATGGTAAGATACCATACAATAAAAGGTCACTATACAATAAAAGGTCATGTAGATAAACGCAGCATAATCACCTTATTTGTTAAACATAAAACAAAGCAAGCACTCCAGGGCAGCATTTATCTGACCCCAAAGTGAATGTTCTAGGCAGCGATGCCCAATAGAAATATCATGCACACCACATACATCATTTTATGTCTTCTAGGAATCGAGTTTAAAAAACAAAAAGAATAACCTGAAATCAATTTTTTTTTTTTTTTGAGTTGGAGTCTCACTCTGTCACCCAGACTGGAGTGCAGTGGCAGCTCCCGGCCACCGCAGCCTCGACCTGCTGGGCTCCGGCGATCCTTCCGCCTCAGCCTTCCAAGTAGTCGGAATTACAGGCGTGCACTACCACGCCCAGCTAATTTTTTGATTTTATTGTAGAGATGAGGTCTCGCTGCCCAGGCGGGTCTCGAACCCGCGGGCTCAGGCAATTCACTCACCTCAGCCTCCCAAAAGCGCGGGATTACAGGCTGAGCCACCGAGCCCGGCTCTGAAATCAATTTTAATGGCATATTCCATGTGGCCCAATATTATCGTTTCAATATGTAGGCATGATAAAGCTTGCAAGTGAGATATTCTACTTTTTTGTTACATCTTCAAATCCAGGGTGTGTTTTACTCTGGTTTAGCGCAGTGTGGACTGACTGGTTTCAAGTGCCTGGTAGCCACAAGTGGTGGCCTCAATGGACAACTCAGTTTTAACATAAAAGTGGAGGCTTCCAGGCCAACATGCTGGGCTGAAAAACTGTTGCCCTGGCCAGAGGTGCAGATTAGGTGGGCGCCCACTGATGGGAGAAGACAGGAACAGTCAGGGGAAGGGGCCCTGGTACTCCAGGGGTTGATTCGGCCGCACCCTGACTGGCTGTGCCCATTCACACTCCACCTATGGAGACCAAGGGCACTCATTTTTCCAGACTCTAGATGGAGTTGACAGTCTGATTTTGCATGCTATAACTTGCATTTTTTTATTATTAATGAAGCCAATGGTTCTTTCTTATTTGTAGGTTACTTTTTTTCTCCTTTTATGTTTAAAACCAAAACAGTAAATTCAAAGATTACTGTTTTAGTCATTTTTATGTTGCTTAAAACAGAATACCTGAAACTGGGTAATTTATAAGGAAAAGGAATTTATTTCTTACATCTATGAAGGCTGAGAAGTCCTAGGTCAAGGGCAGCATCTGGTAAGGACTATCTTGCTGGTAGGGACTGTCTTGCTGACGTCCCGAGGAAGGGCAGGGCATCACTCATGGAGGGGACTGAATGTGCTGGCTTGGGTTACTCTTCTTCTTATGATACCACCGGTCAACTCCCAGGGTAGCTCATTAATCCATTAACCCATTTGAAAGGACAAAAGACCACAATGGAGTCCATATAACCAAAGAGCAGCCATTCTAACATTGCTTAACTTGGTCATGTTTTTCTAGCAGTTCACTTTAATTTACCCTGTCGTCATTGGCCAAGGACAGAACCATTTTCCTAGAAATAGCTATTGATAACTTACAACCCCACTCCCAAGCTTGCTTTGTACGGTTTATTTTTCTACTCCAAGTTTGTTTTTCAGCCATAAAGAACCAGAGTGACCTACATGACATGGACAGATCCCATCACCATGACAACAGTCATGTGACTGGCCCGCCCATCTGCCTGCTGTCCACAGTGCCTGTGTTTGCCCAACCCTTTGTGATGACATAAAACAAACAATCACTCAATCATCTACCTAATGGCCTACTCTGACACCAAAGGGAAGATTTAAAAAACATTCAACCATAAACAGCCGCCTCCATGCATCTCTGGAAACTCTGGCCCCATCCCCAGTATAGGGAAGGTGACTCTCTTTCTCGCTCTCTCTCTAATCTACTTTCTAAATAAACCATATTTTCCAATCGAATTTCTGTGCAATCCTTTGCATCTCACCCGCGGCACCGGCTCAGCACACAGGCGCGCTGAGCTGACCCTTTTTTGGAAACCTAACACCATTAATCTATTAAACCATGAATTGATGAAACCACTGGGAGAGTTGAGTCTTCAAGGTCTGGTCACCTCCTTAAGGCTCCCCACTGCTCAATGCTGCCCCATGGGGATTAAGTTTCAACATGCGTTTTGGAGAGGACATTCAAACCATAGCAGCTCCCATAGATAATTCACTGAGAATTAAGGTGTGAGGGAGGAAGAGAGAGGGAGGGAGAGAGGGAGGGATGGAGGGAGGGAGAGAGAGAGAGACAGACAGACAGACAAAGAGACAGAGAGAGATAAAATCAAGAGCAAGAGACATGGGTGATATTAGCCTGGAACCCACTATCCATATTCCGCACAGTGGATTGCATCCTTGGCCCAGCTCCTCTCTCCTCCCTTCACCCCCACACTCGCTTACCATGTGACTTTGAACTTTCCCTCTAGTGGCAGAGTTTACTTCCTGTCCTGTGGGTGTTGATTTGGCCTAGGGCTTGCTTTAGCCAGTTGAACACAGGCGGACACAAGCGTGTGAGAGGTTCTGAGGCTAAACATGAGATGATGTCTCACATTTCTACTCACTGAACCTCTCCCATCGACATGAGGGGGACATGGTGGCAGAATAAGGACAGCCACGCAGAGTGATAACCCTGCAGCCTGAGGCTGTCCTTCCCTAATCATGTAACACGTGCTGTGGTTCAATGCCACTGGGGTGGCTCATTACAAAGCATGAGCATGGCAATAACTTAACCCAACACGTGTGGAGACTGGAGAGACAACCATCAAATATGTAATAAAGGAGAAATTCCCTAGACCAAGGAAAGACTCGAGTCTCCACCTCAAAAGCTAAGGAAGGATATTGGGGAAGGGTAAATTCAGACATACAAGCTGGTCAATTCTCTTCATTCTCCCTTATAAAAGACACCCAAGCCTCCCATGGGGATGGGGGTAACTTACGGAGGGAAGAGAATCAGCCTGACATTGATGTCCTCATTGCAAAACTACATTTAGAAACCAATGATCATAGAGATTTTGAGGGAAAGAGTGGAGATATTAGAAGTCTGCACTCTGGAACCCACTTGGGTCCCCTCCTGCTCTGGGAGCTTTTTTGTCCTCTCAATAAATCCTGCTTTCCCACATACACTCAAAAGAAGAAGTTTGCACTCAGGCAAACGATTGTTCAACTTTGAGAGCAAAAGGAAGATATTTTACTACCCACGTACATGCTTCTTCCAAAAACAAAATTAAAAGATACTCAATGAAATATACCACCCACACTTAAAATAAAAACCTTCCAAATATGTAGAACCCTTTTCCAAAATCCATTCTTTTTCCACTTCCCAGATTTTTCAAAAATTGGTTCTGAGTAGCATTGGTCTCCAGAGGTGCTCGTGACAGTGGGTCAGTGTCTTGTAAGCACAGGATGCGTGCAAGCTTTGTTGGAGGGACAGTGTCCACCCTGCTGTGCCCATGCTAGGGCACCTCACGTGCTCACTCCTCACTTAGTTTTCTCTACTCCTTCACATTCTGGGGACAGCTTTTGCTTCACATCACTCGAGAAGAAAGTGAGTTACACTGGAGTTGGGTGGCTTGCCCAGTCTTACACAGTTGGCGAGTAGCAGAGCGGGTTGTCCCAGCGCTCTGGTGTCAGCTGCGTCCTACACAGATCTCTCACCAGGTTCCACGGTCCTCCAGGTGTCTGCACGGCCACGTGCAGCCACACTCACTGTGGTGTTTTCTGTGTAAGAAAGAGACTCATGTAGCCACTGACCGAGACAAGTGTCCACACCTGCTGTCCCCATCTCAGTACCCCCTCCACAGCTCCCGTGTCTGATTCCTCTGAATTGTCAGCCTCAGTTCTCCACTTTGTGGGTCTTGGGGATAAATATGTGATACTAACTGACCAGTCACCTATTATTTCTCCTGGCCATAATGATGGGCTCTGGGGTTGGCCTAGGATGCAGACTAAGACATTGAGTGACCTTTCCCTAAGGCCATTTTTTTTTTTGAGTTGGAGTCTCACTCTGTCGCCCAGACTAGAGTGCAGTGGCCGCTCCCGGCCACCGCAGCCTCAAACTGCTGGGCTCCGGTGATCCTTCTGCCTCAGCCTTCCTTGTAGCCGGAATTACAGGCATGCGCTACCACGCCCGGCTGATTTTTTGATTTATTGTAGAGATGAGGTCTCGCTGTCCAGGCGGGTCTCGAACCTGCGGGCTCAGGCAATCCACTCATCTCAGCCTCCCAAAGGTGTGGGATTACAGGCTGAGCCACTGAGCCCGGCTGCCTTTTTTTTTTTTTTTTTTTTTTAGTACTCAGGGTATGCACGTATGTTTGTATATGCTTGTAACATGGGCATATTGCATAGTGGCAGGGTTGGGTCTCAGGTGGCCCAGATAGTGAACACTGTACCCAATAGGTAATTTCTAAACCCTAACCTATGTTCCCTTCTCCCCCTTCATTGGTGTCCCCAGTGTCTATTATTTCCACCTTCGTGGCCATTTAGCTCCCACATATAAGTGAGAACATGCAGTGTTTGGTTTTCTGTTTGTGAGTCAGTTCACTTAGGATGATAATCTCCAACTCCATCCATGTTGCTGCAAAAGACGTGATTTCATTCTGTTTTATGGCTGCCTGAATGCTATTTTAAAGAAAAAAAAGAAGGCTTAGCTTTTAGGTTTGCAGAATTTTAAGGCTATGGATTGGGAAGGCCGAAAGGATAGCAGTCAGCTTCCCTGACACTTGAAGACATTTTGTCTGTCTGCTGTAGGTGAGAATGAGACTGGTAGGAAGAAAGAGAGAAGGGGAATGGAGGGAAGAAGGGAAGGGAGGAGGGAGAGAGGAGGGGGAAGGTGGGAGGGGGAGTGTCAGTCTGTGGGAACTGCCAAAATAAAATGCTATCAATGGTGGCTTAAAAATTTACCGTTTTGCAGTTCTGGAGACTGGAAGCCCAAGCTCAAAGTGCCAACCAATTTGGTTCCTGGCTCTCTTCTAGCTTTTAGATGGTCCCTTCTCACTATATTCTTACTGTCCCCAGAAGTTCATGTGATAGAAACTTAATCCCCAGCGCTATGGTGTTGAGAGGTGGTGGGGCCTCCCAGAGGTGATGGGATCATGAGGGCTTTGCTTGAAGGTGGATGAATATTGTTATCTTGGGGGTGTCATGGGAGTGGGTTCCTGATAGAAGAATGAATCGAGCCCCTTCCTTCTCTCTCTGGCGCATTCTCTTGCCCTCCTGCCTTGTGCCCAGGCATGATGCAACACAAGGCCCTCACCAGATGTCAGCACCATGCTCTTGAACTTTCCAGTCTTCAGCACCATGAGCAAAATACATTCTATTTATTATAAGGTGCTATTTTTGTTATAGCAGCGTAAATGAACTAAGGCGGTGCTCATTTGGCCTCATCCTTGTGTGCATTGAGAGAGAGCTGCCTCTGGTTATCTCTTCTTATAAGGGCACTAACACTGTTGTGAATATCCCAACCTCATGACCTCATCAAAACCTTATTATTTCCCCAAGGGTCCACCTCCAAATTGCATCACATTAGAGATTGAGGCTTCAACACAGGAAGGGAGGGACACAAATATTTAGTTCACAGTGGGAAGAGAAGAGGCTGGGGAGGGAAGAGAGAAGAGATAGCCAACGACCTTATCCATGTCCCTTGATCCAGTCATATCTAAAGCAGGAAATCTATTTATGACATTTCAAGGTACAAGCATCCATAAATTCCCTTTTTATGTTAAACTACTTTGTGTTGGATGTTTGATATTTGCAATTAGAATAGTCCTGATTAATTCATAGCATACATCCATAAAGTGAAAAAAAATCACACAGTCATTAAGAGTTATCAAGAGAATCTATATAAACTGTTAGGGAAAGTGTACACAACATGCTGTTTGTAGGAAAAAAAGAGATTGCTGAACAGGAGGTATTGTATGATGCTTTTATGCTGGAGTATGTTATATTTATATATTCATATATATGCAAAATATATGGAAGGAAATATACAAACTGTTTATCTTCAGGATGGGGATGGTGGTTACAGGGGAGAATGACTTTTACTTATGCAAGTCTGCATTGCTTGATTATGTTAAGCATGAATATCACAATTTTATAACACAAATAATAAAAAAAGCATATTTCATTGAAGGAAAGTATTTGTGTAACCAGGAAAGTTTTCTTATATTATTTATTTTATTAATATTCTCTTTTTTCCTCCTCTGCTGTCTTCTTTCAGAGTTAGTATTTCACAGATTTGTGATTTCTGGCCCTATGGTTTACACCATTTTTATTCTTTGTATCCTTTTCTTTCAAGATCTTAGAGACTTTCTTGAGCTTTTCTTATATTTAGCCAAATTCACTTTTACAATACAGATAAGTATCTTTTATCCGAAATGTTTGTGACCAGAAGCATTTCAAATTTGGGGGAAGGGGACAGATTTTTAAATATTTGCATTCTGCTTACCCGTTGAACTCCCCAGTTCAAAAGCCTGAAATCCACTTTGCTCCAGGGAGCATCTCCTTTGAGTGTCATGCTGGAACTCAGAAAGTTTTGGACTTTGGAGCATGTTGGATTTGGGGTTTTCAGATTCAGGCTACTCAGCTGTACACATACAATTCCAGGGTTGATTTAACTTTTCAGCGAAAGCTCAACATGCTCAAGGAGCCCCACCTAAGTAGGTGCGTTTTCACCAAGTGGTACACCCTGTAAGTAGCACCAGATCAGACGCAGGTCATCGCCAATGTCTTAGGACACTGCTCATGAACACCCAGAGCACCTCCCTTCTAGAGCCCAGAGGTGCGTGTCTGTGCTTGTAGTTCCTGTCAGCAGGACCCCCAGTCTACGCACTGGGGCCTGGCTTCCTTTGCACCTTGTGATGTCTGTGAAATTCATTCACACTGCTGCGGTGGTCACAGAACTTCCTTCCTCCTTGCTGCAGAGTGTTGCACAGTGTGAAGGCCCAACGTGTTCATCTAGACCCTGTGGATGCGCCAAGTCCCAGCTCCACACACCAATGCAGCTATATGCTTAGTGAACCCCGAGGCCTGGGGGTCTGATCTAATCTGATCTTTGGTCGTCTCCTCCGAGTTCATGGATAGGTTATCCCTTCAGAGCACTGACAACCTGAAAATCTCCCTTCTCTTGATAGGGTTTTAATCTGGATTCCTCACAGTATTATTTATTTTTTTCATTTAAATGATAAAAACTTTTCAGCTGTTGGGTGGCATTTCCAGGTTGTTCATCTATGTAAGAAAAGCATCTGTGCAGAGTGTGGATGGAGGTGCTGGCACAGAGACGGTGGGATGGGGCAGATCAAAGAAACTGCTCCAATAAGCTCCTTCCAGCCTGACATATACACAAGCACGTCATATGTCTGCGGTGGCTCCAGGAGCGAGAGTGGCCCCAGCTGATGGCCAGCCAGGAAGCAGGGACCTCATCCTAGCCACGAAGGACTGAATTCTGCCACAGTTGCTGGACTTGGATGAGGATTCCAACCCAGAAAAGCATGCCGCCTGGCCACAGTGGGACTGCAGCCTGGTGAGGCCCTGAGCAGATACTCAGGTGAATCCAGTCTCCCGACCCACAGAACTATGAGGGGATAAGATAAAAAGCTGTTTGAAGCCACCAAGCCTGGGACAACTTGTCACATTGAAACCACCAAGCCTGGGACAAATTGTCATAGTCATTAGAAGGCCAACATGCCCTGGGTGAGAGTGACTCCCAGGCCCCCTGCAGCAGGAGCAAAGGCCACAGCTGATACACCAGGTGGGACTGTAACTATTCACACATCACCATAACAATAAGGACAACAACATCTCCTCTAGCCATTTGGCAGAAGCGGCATGCTCACAGCCCCCTCCCCACCAGGAGACAGCCCATTAGAGCCCACGTGAGGTGTCCAGCGCCACCCATAGCCAGCTGTTTTCCACTCCTGCCAGCTGTTACCACAGTCTTGAGGGCCCCTGTGGGAACGTCTGTTTTTAAGGAGAATCCAGAATTACAAATTTCTATCTGAAATCCCTCAGTGCTTAAACGTTTCATAACTGGCAAATTATTAATTTATTTTGTAATTGATTTTTAAAATGTTAAGCTCTTTTCAAACTAACAAAACACGTTTTCAGGTTGATGTTGTACAATTTTGTTTTAATCAAAAGGTCCTTACCATCTTTTATACGAAAGCTGGGACATTCTCCCTTTCCAGTATCCAACTGGTTTAGTGACTAAGAAAACATTCTCAAATCCATTTTTAAAAAGAAAACCACAAAGCTATATTTCAAATAGGAAACTGACTCATTGGCACCTATTGGATGTGATGTGGCTGCCCCTACCCTACACCTTGCCCACCCACCTCTTCCTGGGTTGATGATCAGAAAATGCATCTTCTGTGTGTGTACACAGTCTTCACATGGATGGCCTCCCAGGGTATCTAGAATTACTCCTTGCAAAGAAGAGCTTTGTCCCGCCACATCCATGATTGGACCCTCTACTGTCAGGAGACAACTAAATGCCCACAAGGAAGCCATAGAAACCAGACTTTTCCAAAATATGTTCCAGAAGACATGAGTCCCAAGTACCTTAAGAAACATGGTTCATGTCTATAATCCCAGTGCTTTGGGAGGCTGAAGTGAGAAGATTGCCTAAGCCCACGGGTTTGGAACCAGCCTGGGCAACTTGGTGAGACCTCTCTCTACAAAAAAGTAAAAAAAAATTAGCTGGGTATGGTGGCACATGAGCCCAGCAGGTCAAGGCTGCAGTGGCCATGAGCATGCCACTGCTCTCCAGCCTGGGTGACAGAGTGAGACTCTGACTAAAAAAAAAAAGAGAGAGGAAGGAAGGAAGGAAGGAAGGAAGGAAGGAAGGAAGGAAGGAAGGAAGGAAGGAAGGAAGGAAGGAGGGAAGAAAAGTAATATAGTTCTATGGTCAAATCAGCGGAAAATGTTCTCTGACAGTCACATAATTGTGTTAAAACCCTCAAGGACTCTTGTATTTAAGACAACAAAAACAAAAGTTTTTCTTTACTCAGTTATCTTTAATTTACGGTTTTCCCCACATTATTTTAATAGACAGCTTTTTTTCCCTGTAAACCTACTTACTATCTCAAGTACTAACAGGGCACTCGTGCATTGAGGTCCAGGACTCTACAGTGAGCGTCTCACGTACTGATTTCACTTCCTGTGGGACAAATTCTTGTGCCCTGCTGAGTCAAGAGATAAAGAAAATGAGAGAAAATCCCCAGCATTTCTACTTTAAAAAAATCCAAGTAATGGTACGAATAGAAACAAGTAACGTGATGAACTTCAATCTACCGTATTGACAAATACCTTAAATTTGATGGTCTAAATATTCCCATTGGAAGGCAAAACCTATCAGAATAGATGAAGTAAGGCCCAACTACAAAAATGTGCAGGAAACATAACATCAATAAGGGTACCCGATCTCAAACCAGGTGAAGTGGGGACCAAAGGGAGGCCCAAACTACTGTACAATGACCTCTTGTATACCTAATCCTGAATTGTACCCCACACCTTTAAAATTAAAAAAAGAAAAGAAAAAAAAAGCACAAATGTAAAAGAAACTCACTTTAAATATAAATATACAAGAAGACTAGAAGAAAAAGGTTGACAACAACACGCCATGTAAACAGAGATCAAAGGAAAGCTACCGGATGCACGGCAAGCAGATGTGCCTGGTCTGGGTCTTCAAAATACATGAAGAGAACCCGACACCTGAAAGAGGAAAGAAACCCTCGACCACACTCACACACATCACATTCCAGTCTCAGCAACCGCTAGACAAAATCAGAAGCAGACAGGAGGCTTGGAAAACACTCTCAACCAGCTCAACACACTTGACATTTACAGAGCATCGCAGCCGACACGTGCAGACTGCAATGAGCTCGGACGGAACACTGATCACAAAAGGCCACGTTCTGAGCCATGAAACCAGTCTCGATGAATTCAACAGAACTGAAATCACATAGAATATGTTTTCTAAATACAACAGAATTAAAATAGAAATATATAACAAGATAGTTGGAAAATCTTCAAATATTTGGAAGCTAAATGAAAGAAAAATATTGCTGAGTGTATTAGTCTCCTGGGCTGCAGTAAGAAAGTACCTGGGTGGTTTAGCACAGCAGAATATTGCCTCTCACAGTTCTGGAGGCAGAAGTACAGTGTCAGCTTTACTGAATCAACATCAGGGTGCTGGCAGGGCTACACCCCACTGAGACTCTACAGAAAAATCTGTCCCTTGCCTCTTTCAGCCTCTGGTGGCTCCTGATGTTCTTTGGCTGTGACCAGAGCTTTGCAGTCTCTGCTTCCATCTCCTCACCACCTTCTCCTCTCTGCATCTGTATTGAAACTCCCTCTGCCTCCCAATTCTAAGGATATACGTGACTGCTTTGAGGGTCCACCAGGAAAACACAGGGTTATCTCCTAGTAAGAGCTTTAACCTAACCACATCTATCCACAGATTCCAGGAAGTAGGATGTGGACATATTTTCAGAGTCACCATTCAGTTCACAAAATAAATTAGAGAATATTTTAAGCTGAGTGATAATAAAAATAGAAAATATCAAAATCTGTGTGATGCAGTGAAGGCAGTAAGAAGAGGGAAATGTATAGTTGTGTATGCTTATCTCATGAAAGAAGAAAAAGGAGAAAACATAAATAATACCAGGAATAAGAGAGCAGTATTGCCACAGATGCCACAGACATGCAAATGATAACAAGAAATATTAGGAACCATTTTTTGCAAATTTTGGGGTTTTTTTTTTTTTTGAGTTGGAATCTCACTCTGTCATCCAGACTAGAGTGCAGTAGCATTCTTCTGGTCACTGCAGCCTCAACCTGCTGGGCTCTGGCAATCCTGCCTCAGCCTTCCAAGTAGCTGGAACTACAGGCATGCGCAACAATGCCCAGCTAATTTTTTGGTAATTTTGAGAAAATAAAAAATTCCCCGAAATACACACATTACCACAACTCACACAAGAAAGGACAATTTTTATTTATGTATTTATTTTTATTTATTTATTTTTGAGTTGGAGTCTCACTCTGTCTCCCAGACTGGAGTGCAGTGGCACGCTTCCGGCCACCGCAGCCTCAACCTGCTGTGCTCTGGCGATCCTTCTACCTCAGCCTTCCAAGTAGCCAGAACCACAGGTGCGCACTACCATGCCCGGCTAATTTTTTGATTTATTGTAGAGATGAGGTCTCACCAAGTTGCCCAGGCGTGTCTCGAACCCGGGGGCTCAGGTAATCCACTCACCTCAGCCTCCCAAAGCGCTGGGATTACAGACTGAGCCACCGAGCTGGGCTGAAAGGATACTTTTTAAAAAGCACAACTTTATATATCCCAGAGAAATTGAATTTGAAATTAAAAGCAAAGAAAATTCCAGATGGCTTCTACCAAGAAAGAAAGACATCAATCTGACAAAAACTTCATCAGGAAGTAGCAGAGGAAGGGATACATCCAACTCATTTCATGAGGCTGGCAATAGAGTCATACTAAATCCAGATATCGTATTACAAGAGAATAAAGTCTCTCATTTACATGAGTATGAGAATTCTTGGCAAAATATTACCAAAAGGAGTCCAGAAATATATTAAAAATAACATACCATGGCTGGGGTGGATTGAATTGTGTTCCCCAAAAAGTCATGTTGAAATTTTAACCCCAGGAATCTGTGAATGTTACTGTATTTGGAATGAGGGTCTTTGCTGATATAATTAGCTGGGTGTGGTGGTGTGTACCTGCAGTCCTAGCTACTTGGGAGACTGACACAGGAGGATCACTGGAGTCCAGAAGTTGGAGGTTGCAGTGAGCCTTGATGATGTTACTGCACTCCAACATGGGTGACAGAGACCCTGACTCAAACACAAAAAAGCAAGTTCTGAGGAAATGCCAGACGGTGCTATCGTACACGGTTTAAAGGCTTTCTGATGTGCACATACTAGGCCCTGTTTTTGGGTGACATTCCTTCATTCAGGGCATGCCACCTCCACGTCTGTTGCTGTTCTGAGAGATTCCATCCTTACTCCCCTTCCTTCTTGACAACCTGAGAGCAATTTAACTCAACATTATGTAAATATCAAGGACAGCGGGGTGTGTAAGGCTGGACCGGTCCGTATTCCCCTCTCCACCCCGGTCGCCCTTTTTTTGAAGCAAAGGCACAATACACAGAGTCAGCTGCTCCGAGGCACGCCAGCATAGATGGGGGGCTCAGCGAGGCTTGGGTTCTCTGCGACAAAGACATCTAGCTGGCTCCAGCGTCTCGCTTTTGTCTCCCCAGCCGGCTTTTGTGAGGTGGCATGGGAAAACTCCTAATGAGCCTGCCCCGCGCCACAGAAATTCTGGTCAGATAAAAAGCAGCCCCTCCCGCCACCTGGCAGGGCTCACATAGCCCACGGCAGCCCGCACGGACTCACATTTCCTGAAACAATGCCCTATTTAACTTCCCAGGCAACGGGAAATCTGGAGAAAACAAGATCCCACAAAAGATGAACTTGGTGCAAGAAAAGGATATTTTAAACGATAAGCAGAGGCCATCTTGCAAAATTTCATGGCGGACAGTTGTAAAAGGATGCAGGCAAGGGCCTTCCATCCGCGAAATTCATTCTACAAGGGCCCTCCTGTGGAGGTCAGACCGTCCAAGGACAGGGAGTCTGTTCTTGCTTCCTTTTTTCTAAACGCTTGTTGAATGATGGACTTCATTTTAAAACCCTGAGTCATTGTGGTTTAGCCAGCAATGGATGATGAAAGCAATAAAATCATTAAAACTGACAAGGAGGCAGCTCCTTCAAAAACATGAAATCTGTATGCGGGATACACAGAGAAAAATGTCGCACGGAAGCATTTGGACACGCTGCTGAATAACAACATGCCATCCCATCTGCAAAAGCTGGAAATAAATTTTGAGGAGGTAAAGAGTTCAGTATTCACTGGGCTCCTTTTGGAGGCTGCTAAATTGCTGAAATTCAAATAAAAATCATTGCGCCGTTGTGTCTGCCAGCTGAGCCTCTCACTCACCCCGGGGCGGATAAAAGTTCTCCTGGGCTGTATTTTTCTGTTGTCACTTCATATTCAGATTCAGTATTCTGTCCTGAACATCTGCGTTCCCTCTCAAGACAGTCTCCAATTCAAAATGCACAGCTATTCTTGACAGACAAGAAATGGATATTAAAAAACAAGTCATGTTTTAGACGACTGTAAGGTAGAGGCTGTGAGGTAGAGGCCTGACAGACGCTCCCCTGCCCGGACTGGACACGTTGCTTCTGAACAGAGTGTGGGGGTGGGGGCATGGGGGGAGAGGTGTGTTCAGGGCAAGGGAAGCAGAAGCAGCTGAGCTCTCACACTTGGAGATGGGTCCTCCACTTGCCTTAGAGAGCGAGGGAAGAGGTGAGCAAACTAGTCTTGCACAAATGCCCTTTAGGGAACATGTAGGGATTAGGTCTTTTAAGGCCCTTGGATGTTTTTGTTACACAGCAAGATGATTATAATCTGAAAAGTAGCTTTCACTGGGAAGAAGGCGCTCAAGGTTCTTCCAATAACTAACAGACCTCACGTCCACAGGTTAAGCAATAACATCATGTCCTGTACATAGGCCACCTTGAGCCCGTTGAAGGTGTCAGTTGTACTTATAAGTGTCTTACTGAGGACATGGACGTGTCCGTTGTGCTTGCTGTTATATACCCAGCCTAGCATATATAAGCACTCTACTAACGGCTGTCATTACAAAACCAGTACAACCCCTTAGTGACACTGGGTTTCTAGATTGTGCTGCACACTTCTGGTCACTCTCCATCACCAGCTAACCTCCAGCCACTCAGAAGGAACCACAGATTCTGACACATGGTCACCACACTTCTCCACTGCAGCATTGGAGTTTGTTACATGAGTAAATGTTCTAGTCTAGTCCAGTGAGCTGAGTCTTGTGTGCAAGCTTAAGAAGGACATTGGTGGTGCGGTAGGGAGTCAGACAAGCACCTACGAGCATCCTGAGAGCCACACCAGATCAGTGCGCTTGTTCAAACTCAGTGTTCTGCGCTCAAAGTCCCAACAAGAAATGCCAAGTTTGTGTCCTGTGACATCCACCTCAGAAGCCTGCCACTTCCCAGGTGACCTCCAACCACCACTTGGAGCTTATTATAGACCTACCATGAATGTATTTGTCTTAATCCTTCTTGAATCTGTTTGAGGATCCGGCTCTTTAGTTCCATGGAATATTTGTTGAGAGCAGAAGATACTGCGGGAGTCCACGGGTACCACTTCTTGCAGAAATTATCTAGAATTCTTTATGAACAGGGAGCTGGTATGGCCTGTCTACCCCAGTCATACCCTGGCAGCTTCTATCTCGTTTTGTGAGGACAAATGCTTTATTCAACCTACATATGATAGAATCATTTTTCTCTGTAATTTGGGGGCTGCATTTTGCTCAGATTTGCTCACTGCAGGTCCAGGTTTCAGGTCTCTACTGCGGATACTGGCCCCATGGCTCCCCTCCCCGGAATCCGTTCCTCCAGGACTCCTTATAGTGCCAGCCCACTGTCCTGGGCACCCCGGTTGTCCCCAGAAGCTGGGCACGGCAAGATCTTCTTCAGGTACGCGTTTGATGGGATTCACATGGGCAGAAACCGCAGCTGGTTTTGGTGGCGGGTTTAGCGCTGGCACTGAGTGCCAAGCCTGACACAGAAGCCACCCAGGTCATGTTTTTGGAGTGGTGAGAAGGGGTTGCAGATTTCGTTCCTCACAACTGTAGGACCAATGTTTGTTTGGTATTCTCATCTGTGTCACACACCTGTAAAAATTGGACTGGGCCTTTGCTTGGCTTTTTGACATATGTTGTATCTTATATTGGTTTTTTAAAAAAAATGAATTCTGGGGTGACCTAGAATTTCACTGACTTTTTTTTTTTTGAGTTGGAGTCTCACTCTGTCACCCAGACTGGAGTGCAGTGGCCACTTCCGGCCACCGCAGCCTCGAACTACTGGGCCCCGGCCATCCTTCTGTCTCAGCCTTCGAGTAGCCAGAATTACAGGCATGCGCTACCACACCCGGCTGATTTTTTTATTTATTGTAGAGATGAGGTCTCGCTGCCCAGGCGGATCTCGAACCCGCGGGCTCAGGCAATTCACTCACCTCAGCCTCCCAAAGGCGTGGGATTACAGGCTGAGCCACCGAGCGCGGCTTTCACTGGCTCCAGTGGCGCAATAGGTTAGCGCGTGGTACTCACTGGCTTTTTTTTTTTTTGAGTTGGAGTCTCACTCTGTCGCCCAGACTGGAGTGCAGTGGCCGCTCCTGGCCACCGCAGCCTCGACCTGCGATCCTTCCGCCTCTGCCTTCTGAGTAGCTGGAACTACAGACGCGCGCTACCACGCCCAGCTGATTTTTTTGATTTATTGTAGAGGTGAGGTCTCGCCAAATTGCCCAGGCGGGTCTTGCTCACTGGCTTTTAATAAGATTTTTGAGATGGTCTCCAGGCTCCCAGTGGACATTTGGTTTTAGATGTCTCCCCACAATTTTCCCCAGTGAATCATCATGACAGGTGGCCCCTAGCGCCCAACCCTGAAATTCCCCTTTGATGTTGGTTCCCCCTCTTTTTTGAAGATGACAGCTCAGAGCATTTCAGTTAGTGACAATGCTCTTTCTCCTCATGCCCATACCATCAACTTGCAGAGAAGCCAATTGTGTCCATGGGCAAATCTGAGATTTCCTTGTGTTCTACAGCATTAGGGGAGCCGCACTGAGCTTCCACAATTGGTGCCTTTAACATCGCCACGGGTGCAGGAGAAGTGGGCGCTCTGGGCGTCCTTGAGAGGAAAGTCCCCATGTCAACTCCGACTCACACCTGTCAGGGCCCCACAGAAGGGCCAACCTGGGACAGGATGCTCCCACTACCCCCAACACACCTGACATCCCAAGGGGGAAGGGAGCAGGGACCACAGGGCTGTTCTGTGTTGTTTTCCATTACATTGTGGTACTGCAGGGGGCTTGACCCAGGAGACTTTGCCAGGAAGTGGGTGACCTGAAGAATGAGGACAGTGTTGAAAGCCCTCCAGGGGGCAGAGGGCTGTATCCCTGCACAAGCCCTGGTAAAGGCACGGGCCCTCGTGTGCTCACACCTCATGAAGTGTCTTGCTTTGGAAAGTAGAGTCGCACGGCTCTGTGGTCTGCACAGTCAGGGAAGGACAGAGAGATGACCCAGCCATGGCTTCGTTTGCCTGAATTTCACCCTCTCTGGGAAACACGATGATGTCCAGGGTGGTCTGCAGCCCTCGTGTCTTACAAACTGAACCACATGCAGAAGAAACAGATGCTTCTATCCATGCATATATCCAGAAACAGGGTATGTAAAATAGATTATATAATGAAAGTGGTCATTGTTGATAGGAAGTGACTTAAAGTCTTTATAACAGAAAAGTTGAACATGGTGAAGCTGGGCATATATATGTCTGTGTATATGCACGAACAAATGCATATGTAAGCATGTATATGCACACACACACATATGCACACACAAATACATACATGCACACACCAACACACGCAAGCATATAAATGTGCACACACATATGCACACAGACACACACAAAATACATAAATGCATGTACACATGTAAGCGTATATGTGCACCCATACACATGTGCACTTGTGTAGGTGTACATAGGCACACATGTACACACAAGTTCACATACACACATGCATATGTAAGCATATGTGCACACACAAACACAAACACAACACATACGCACATACATAAGCACTCACATACATATGTAAGTATATCTATGTACACACACATATCCACAAACACACGTGTATGTGAGTGTATATATGCACACACACATACACGCAGACACACATGTTAATATGTATTCGCAGAAGAAAAGAGCATTAATGCAACATAAGGGCCCCAAGAACTGCTAAGTTAACAGCACAGATGGCACCTTCAAGCGTGTGTGTTCTCACTTTGTTATACTAGAAACACAGTCATGGATCCATGACGGGTAATAGCACACATTCTCTTAACTCCACAACCAACATTTCCATGGGCTTGTCAGGAAAATGCCCTTGCCTGCCAGTCTGTATGCAGCGAGAGGCCCTGTCCACCGGTGCCTGGGCTCACCCCGCAGGCTTGTTGTACATCCAGCCCTCGGTATTAAGCTGGTGAGTTGGGAAGTTTCACCTGTGAGGCATGGTGGATACCCAGGAGTATGTGACTTCAGAGATAAGCACACCCAGCGTCTGGTCCCAACACTACTGTTTCTGTGGAAATTTTAGCAAGTCTTTAATGTCTGTCTACTAATCACTAACACAAGGACAATGACAGCTCCCTAGCTCACCGTGCTTGACAATTACTTGGAGGCCCTGCACGAGAGGGTGCCTAAGAGTTCCAGATGCACTGTGGGTTTGCCATGGGGAATGGCGGCAGGTGTGGTCGGAGGATGCTGGCATCCCGCAAGAAGAAGAAATTCCACCCTCTGGATTCCAAAGCACAGAGCCTGGGCTGGAACAAGCCCATGACCAGAACAAGCCAGTACATGAGGAACCAGTGTCCCAGTGCCTGAAGGGGAGGGGAGAAGCTCAGCCGGTGTTCTCAGGACCCCCGAGCTCCACCCCGCGCCTGACTGGCATTGCAAGTGCCTGTGTCAGTGGCCTGGATTCCTCCTACTTCAGGAGTGGTTTCTTGGCCTTAGAACCTGAGCACTTCTGGGTACCTAGTAGATGCCCAGCGCATGCGGATTGAGATGTGCTCTAGATTGTCAGCTGGTTGTGATGGCAACAAGTCACCAGGGAGAAGACGAGAGCAAACACAAGGGTCCAGGGCCTCATCCCAGATACTGCTCTAGAAGCACCCCCAAACCCTCGCCCATGGCAGCAGGAGGAGTGTGGTTCTGAGGCAGGATGCTGGTTGGTGTCTTGGGCATTTATGCATGTGCTTCTTCTCAGTCTTGAAGTATTTCTTGCAGTATTCCTGCAGGTACTAGGAGTCCTCGGGCTCCAGCTGCTAGTAAATTTGGGGGAACATAAAATACATTTTTCTATGAAAGCAAGAGTTAGTTTCTCAGGCAGGCAATGCTTATTTACTCCTTGTTCCCAGTGCAACAACCACCCTCAACATAACACATACCCAAACACGGAGAGCTGGCTGAGATGGTTCTCCCGGGACTGTAGGACACACAGAACCAGTCATCCCACAACATGGCTGTAGTGTCTCTCTTAGGGTCCTAGGGCGTGGCCCTTAAGGACTCTGCTAGACTATGCAAATAGAACTTCCTAGCTCTACTCACAGGTGATGGATTCCATGGGCCAAGACTGAGACTCCTGGAGAAGTAGGAAATGAGAGGCACTAGGAGGGCTGCAAGGCAGGTTGGAGCTCCTGGGAGAAGGGCTGGCCACAGGACACTACAGAGAAATGGAGTGCGATGGAGACCCAGGATCTTCCTCCAGAAGACTCCCAAGGCAGTCGAGAGCTCTGCTTCCTACGGACTGGGCCGGGGACCCACCGATGAGTCTTTCTCCACCTCGTAATCCAAGAGGTTGCCTTCCTGACTCTGAAGGAATCCACTCACCTTCCCTTACTCCTGAGAGCCCACCAGGGAAGCTTGAGGCTGTTCCAGAGGGTATGATTGCTGACCACAGGGAACAGGTCTCTATTTTGGCTGTGTTCATCCAGGGCCTCTGAGAAGTAGACACCAAGACAGGACTGGAAACCCAAGCCTTCCTGGAGGAGAACTCCTGTCGGAGATGGAGAGGGGAGGGAGCAGGGAAGGGTGGGGAGTCCCAGACTGTGATGCAGATTGGAGGCCTGTGGAGGCAGCCAGGGAAGGCCGAGGAGCAGGGAGGAGGTGAGGGGGAAGGTGTAGGAGGGACCATGGATGACTCTAGGGCCCCACTGAGCAGAGTCGGCCAGGCTCCAGCACCTCCACCTCGACCAGGCCTCACCCGGGAGCCTCCGTGGGTCAGACTGTGGTAGGCAAAGCAGGAGAGGCTGGAGGCCATCGCCCTCCCTTCCCAGCCGGCTTTCTGGAGAGTACTGAGTCACCATCCCTACAGCTCCTGAGGGAGACAGTGCACCCCTGGGCATGGCCCTGTGTGCCTAGAGGACCGAGGACAGGTCTGGGCCCACCCCCTTCAGAGGTCACACTCTGGGGTCATTCGGGCTTGAGTAGAATCCAAATCCATGTCCATACACTGCATGACCTTCTGAGTCATCTCCAGGGAATCGTGGGAAGGAGTGATGGGAGGAGGCTAGGCCGTGCCCTCCAGCGGGACCGAAGTGAGTGGGCACCTGGGGGCAGCAGCATCTCAGGCCAGTAGTGCCTCCCCTGGCTTGTCCCCTCTGTGGGGTCCAAACAGTGGTCCTGGAGGACATCCTGCCTGGCAGGTGTATGCTGGGAGGCAGGAGGCAGGTACAAACTGGGCTGGAGAAGACAGGGCAGCTGAGGCAGGAGTAGCAATGAGAGTGGTAGCTGCAGTGACACCTATGGTCTGGGCTCTGGGGACACAGACTGTGGCACCATGACTATAGAGCGACCACATACCTGCCTGCAATGGATGATTACCCCAATTTGAATCTCCCTTGATTTTCCCAGGAGTCTGGGAGTATTCCTGAGGTGGTTACTCTCCCAGAAGCCTTGTAACGCCCTACAGGCTGCATGGTCTCTGGTGGAGGGGTGTCTGCAGGCCCCAGGGCGTCGAGTGAGAGCTGGGAACATTTGATGCTGATGTTGGAAAATGTCCCCTCCCTTCACAGGGTTGCACTCTGAGCCCAGGGGCGAGACCCTCCTAAGTGACTTCCTTGTGCAGCCTCAGATAGGAGCCCTTGAGTCAGGCCAGGACACCAATCCCTGAGGCAGCCCCCAAGCCATCCCCCCACCCTGGGCAGTCCTGTCTCACACATACAGATAATTAACTCTCCTGATGGTTAACTCCAGCATGGCCATGCCTGACTTCGGCTCCTCAGAGGGATGTAGTAGGGTAAATACATTTGTTAAGTCAAGGGGAATTGATGGTTATAAATGCTCAGGTGTGAATATACAAGTATAATGAATCGCATTTGTAGAATGATTTGGAGCTGGCAAAGCACTTTCTTTTTTATATATATATTTTATTTTATTTTTGTTGTTGTTGTTTTGTTTTGTTTTGAGTTGGAGTCTTACTCTGTCACCCAGACTGGAGTGCAATGGCCGCTCCCAGCCACCGCAGCCTCGACCTGCTGGGCTCCGGTGATCCTTCCGCTTCAGCTTCCTAGTAGCTGGAACTGCAGGCGCACACTACCACCCCGGCTCATTTTGATTTATTGTAGAGATGAGGTCTCACCAAGTTACCCAGGCGGGTCTCGAACCCGTGGGCTCAGGCAATCCATTCACCTCAGCCTCCCAAATGTGCGGGATTACAGGCTGAGCCACCGAGCCTGGCTTATATTTTATTTTAAAGATGTGGAGTACAATTCAGGATTAGATATACAGGTGGACATCGTACAGGTAAAGTTTGGACCTCCCTTTTGGTCCCCACTTTGCCTGGTTTGCAATCAGACATGCTTACTGGTATGTCCTCACCCCCACCCCAGCAGTATCAACAAAGCACTTTCATATGCTGATCTGCCTGACAAGTATTTATGTCATCTGAGTTTCAGCTGCCCTATGAGATAAACATGTGAACCAAAAAAAAATCCTAATCCCCCAAATGACTGAATGAACCCCATCTCAGCCAAGGAGATCCCAGAGAAACCTTAATAACCGAATTCCTGGCCATGGCAAGATGGGAGGTAGGACGCACCTTGTTATACACAACTGACCAGCATTGATGTTAAAGAGCATGGACTCTTTGTGGTAATAAGACACCAAATCATAAACACCCTCTCAGGCAATCCCAGGCAAGGGTTAAGTCAAGCACCCTACACTTAAGGAATACATGATGATTCAGCTGCCCCAAGTTTTCTCTTTTTTTCCTGGCAGCTAAACAAATCCTGGCCTCAAGATAAGGGACATTAAAGCAATCACAACTCATCCAGCTCACAGATGCTGACGAACTGACCCCTGATTCCCCAGCCATAGATACAACTTGGCAACTTTTCTCCTGGTGACACTGACCGTGGACTGGTTCTGGCCTGTTTACCGAGGCTACACATTTGAGTACATTCGTGCTCCAAAAAGACTTTTGACATATAAGGCCTAAATGTAATACATTTTTTTTTGAGTTGGAGTCTAACTCTGTCGCCCAGACTGGAGTGCGGTGGCCACTTCCAGCCACCGCAGCCTCGACCTGCTGGGCTCTGGCGATCCTTCCGCCTCAGCCTTCCAGGTAGCTGGAACTACAGGCGCGCGCTACCACACCCGGCTAATTTTTTGATTTATTGTAGAGATGAGGTCTCGCCAAGTTGCCCAGGCGGGTTTTGAACCCACGGGCTCAGGCAATCCACTCACCTCAGCCTCCCAAGGCGCAGGATTACAGGCTGAGCCACAGAGCCCGGCTAATGTAATACATTTAAACGTTAGCTCTTCACCCCAAGGTGAATAGAGGTCATAGGTGGCATGCATACTTATTTAATCTGTGTCAGGACCACCCGTTAGAATATGCATGGCTACTCCTGTAACCTGCAAAGTACATACACTAGATCAACCTGGTCAGTTTAAATTCCTATCCAATCCCTCCTCCTTGGAAATGCCTGTTTCTGGTCTTGGCAGGAAACTTTGCTTCCCAGCCAGTCAGGATGATTGCCTCACAAGCTGTAACTCTGTAACTCTTTGCAAGAAATGGAGTCTCCTCTCCTTTATTTTTTATTTTTTTATTTTTTTGAGTTGGAGTCTCACTCCGTCGCCCAGACTGGAGTGTAGTGGCATGCTGTAGCCACCGCAGCCTCGACCTGCTGGGCTCCGGCAATCCTTCTGCCTCAGCCTTCCGAGTAGCCGGAACTACAATCACGTGCTACCACACCCAGCTATTTTTTTTTATTGTAGAGACGACGTCTCGCCAAGTTCCCTGGGCAGGTTTCGAACACGTGGGCTCAGGCAACCCACTTGCCTTGGCTTCTCAATGTGCTGGGATTACAGCCTGATCCACTGAGCCCGGCCTCCTCTCCTTTCTTTTTCTTTTCTTATCTTTTTTGGGGGGGTTGGAGTCTCACTCCATCGCCCAGGCTGGAGTGCAGTGACACACTCACGGCCACCCCAGCATCGACCTGCTGGACTCCGGCGATCCTTCCACCTCAGCCTTCCAAGTAGCTGGAACTACAGGTGTGCATTACCATGCCCAGCTAATTTTTTATTTTTTTACTGTAAAGACAAGGTCTCGCAAAGTTGTCCGGGCTGGTCTCGAACCTGCAGGCTCAGACAATCTACTTGCCTCAGCCTCCCAAAGTGCAGGGATTACAGGCTGAGCCACTGAGCCCAGGCTATTCTCCTTTCTAAGTTTATAAATTATGTGATTTTCAGTTAACAAGCATCACTCTCTGTGGTATTAATGGGAAGCTGAGGGCAGGGCATCTAATTGAATTGTCGCCCCCAAAGCACAGGAGGGAAGTGGTGATGTTATTGTCTGGCTGTGGCTATTTGATCACAAGCAACAGAAACAGATTCCTGCTAACCCCAGCAAGAAAGACATTTATTAGTGTGACCCACAGGGTCTAAGGAAATATGAAGAACCAGGTGAGCAAGGACAGAAGCCAGCCCTGTCCAGCCCCAGCGTGCCCAAGTTCATTGGCCACACCTTAAGGATATTGTTGTTGGCATATATAAATCCTGACAAATTTTTTCAGTCTTTGAGTCAAATTCCAGAAGGAAAGTGTGGAATGGCCCCTTCCTGTTCCTGGGGTGGGAAGATGTTCTTAACAGACAATCCATCATAATATGTTTGTAACTATTATGAAGAAGAAGACAACTTTTGTCTTCCATTTTCTCTTGAGATTGATTCTGTGGTGCTATTTTTCTATTTATCTAGGTGAAATGGACGAATCCCAGGACTTTTCCGGTCACTCTCAGCCCACAAAGACAGCCTGCTTAGCAGTTACAATGCACAGCTGGTTTAGCTGTCAAACTCTCATCCTGAATATGAGACTCACCGTCCCCCACCCCAGGTCTGTGGCTCGTAGGAAGTCTCAGGCAGAAAAGATGAGGGCACCGCTTCTCATCTGACTCACATTCCCATACATTATGGCCTGTGGGCCCTCTGGAATGGCACTGTGTGGAGGAGAGGCGGTACACAGGTCAGGAAGTCCAGACATGGGCCCTGCTGAGCCACCCAGCACAGATCTCCTCCGGACCTGGCCTCCTTTTCTCCCATGGGCACAGTCACAGGTGTTTGGAGACCTGTCTCCTTGTCCCCATCACTGGGCATCTCTTGGCTGCTCTCCTCTGCCTCAGCCCTAGGCTACTGTTGTGGGTTGAATTGTGTCCCTCCTCCCCCCAAGAGATATCCTAGTACCTGTGAAGGTGACCTTTTTGGAAATAGGGTCTTTGCAGATATAATTAAGGGCCTCACGATGGGGTCATCCTGGGTTAGGGTGGGCCCAGAATCCAAGGACTGGTGTCCTTAGAACCGACAGAGACACAATGAGGCGCCACTGACAATGGAGGCAGAGATTGAAGTGAGGCTGCCGGAAGCTGAGGGACACTGAGAATTGCTGATAGCTACCCGAAATGGGGAGAGGCAGGGCAGAGCCTCCCCACAGGAGGAGGAACGTTATACTCTTAACTCCTGGTGGCCACCTCTTTTGTGACTCTTCCGCTGTGATCTCTCATTTCACTTTAGAACATGGATCTTGATGGCAATCCCTTTTTTTTGAGTTGGAGTCTTACTCTGTCACCCAGACTGGGGTGTAATTCCTATTTTAACATCTTGTTATTCATTAAATGGGTGGGTTGGTTACTCATAGCAATATAGATGAAGACTAAGGACTAAACTCAGATTTTTTTTCTCTCTCTTGCCAAATTTCTTACTAAGGGGACTGAGAAGACAATTTTTTTTTTTTTGAGTTGGAGTCTCACTCTGTCGCCCAGACTGGAGTGCAGTGGCCACTCCTGGCCACTGCAGCCTCGACCTGCTGGGGCTCTGGCGATTCTTCCACCTCAGCCTTCCAAGTAGCTGGAATTACAGGCATGCGCTACCATGCCCGGCTAATTTTTGATTTATTGTAGAGATGAGGTCTCACCAAGTTGCCCAGGCAGGTCTCGAACCTGTGGGTTCAGGCAGTCCACTCACCTCAGCCTCCCAAGGCACGGGATTACAGGCTGAGCCACCGAGCTGGCTGGAGACAAATTTTTATTAACCCTATAGAGAGTGGGTTACTTTCCTACCTGACTCTGGTATAACATCACATAGCAGATAAAGAAGAAAATAAAAAATATTTTGTGATCCTGCACAGTCATCTCTTGGGGAAATCTGCATCTGTATGGAATTCCTTTCCTGGGATGCCCAGAGGACCCACCCAGGAGGCTTCATCCACATATCAAGAAACGTAACTTCCTCATCATTCCTTAAACCGCCTCTTTAAGTCAATGTGGCATTTTCTTCCATGATGTCAAATTTCCTTAGAAATCTTTTTTTTTTTTTGAGTTTGAGTCTCACTCTGTCTCCCAGACTGGAGTGCAGTGGCCGCTCCCGGCCACCACAGCCTCGACCTGCTGGGCTCCGGCGATCCTTCCTCCTCAGCCTTCCAAGTAGCCGGAATTACAGGCATGCGCTACCATGCCCGGCTGATTTTTTGATTTATTGTAGAGATGAGGTCTTGCTGCCCAGGCGGGTCTCGAACCCGCGGGCTCAGGCAATCCACTCACCTCAGCCTCCCAAAGGCGCGGGATTACAGGCTGAGCCACCGCCTTAGAAATCTTTGAATCCACCCATGACCTGCAAGCCCCTGTTCAGAGATGGCCTGCCTTCCAGGGCCACACCAATGCCAACCTCACGTGTACTGATTTGTTTTTTGGTAACTTCTGTCTTCCTAAGAGGTATATAACCAAGCTACAATTCAACCGCCTTGGGTACACTTTCTCAGGATCTCTTGGGATGGTGTCTTGGACCAAGGCCGCTCACATTTGGCTCAGAATAAACCTTCTCAAATATTTTACAGAGTTTGGCATCATTTTGTCAACAAGCCAACATTAGAGGAAAATGATCCTGAGCAGACAAAATGGCAAGATGTGACTTATAAGCAGAGGCAAGACTCTGTACTTGCCTCACTCTCTTCATTTCCACATGCTTGCAATTGAAATTGCAAATAGATATTGCCAAAGATTTTGCATTATATTTCTTCTGTCTGCTCCTCCAGGCTCAGTTACCAAGCCAAAGACTGCAGGGGAAGTCTGAAGTTCAAAGGTAATGGGTGGGGAGAGGGAGGAGGGGCAGTTAATTAGGCAGGGAGGGAGGAAAGCCAACTTGTATTCCCATATCCCCAGTTCACTTAAACATATCCCATATCCCCAGTTCACTTATGCATAAAATATTCCAAAGTTGAATAACCTCATTAACTCTCTTTTCCATGTTGTGAAAATAATTGTTCTTAAAGGTACTATGGAATCTCAGCAGAGAGTTATGGTTCAAAGGAAGGGGGAATTCAGCTGTGGGAGGAGGGTACGTGTTTGGAGAATTGTAGTTGGGGGAAGAATTCCATGAACAAATACAGCTAAGCTCCTTAAGTCTCAAGAAAGGTAGCTGGAGCCAATATGGCCATACTCCAAAACAAAGGATTTGCAAGTCACTGAAAGATGAGGCTCATTTATGTCTACTCTTTAATTCAGAATCTGAATTAAAGAGTAATTCATGGAGCTAGAATTAAATGAAAACCTTTCATCAAATATACTTTCAAAGCAGGCATGGTAGACAATGAACAAATCCCCCTCAGTGACACAGGTATCTTCATAACAAATGGGTTATTGGCAGGACAATCCACAGGAAGGGCACCAAGCTCTGGACTCATCTACTGCTCTTCCTGCATTAGACCTGCCCAGTGACCTCTGAAGTCATGGCTTCCTTGGAAATGGTGGTCAAGCAAGGAAGGGACTTGAAAACAGGTGTCAGGCTAAATCGGGAGATGGAAACTGTAGTTGTGAATTCAAGACATCTATCTAAGAAGAAAAAAGATATTTCTCAGCAGAGAATGAGGTTCCATTTTAAGGATGTTAAACTTTGCATGGACCGGTAAGGGGTGGAGCTGAGACTCATGCCTGGCTGCCTTCCACCATCTCCTCACGTTGCATCCAATCCTCTCCTGTCCCTCTGAGGATGGTGACGTGGCATGCAGAGGAGAAAGCTGTCCACCCTAGCAGCTGTGGACTCTCAATAACCTCTGCCTGTGGGCTGCAGGTGGATGGGGCTAGAGAGGAAACCCCCTCCACTGTGTTTTCTCTCCACATTTATTGGGCACTGTTCATGGGACTCTTCAAATAACTATGTGGTTTCCCATGGCCTTCTGAAGGGCTGAAAAACTCCTTAGCGTGTCATTCAATTTGTACCTCAATATGTTTTATTTTGTTTTGGATGTCTTTAGTGGAATTCAATTTCACACAATTGAATAGGTCATTATGCATGATTTCTGACATATTCTCATCTTTGGTTCATAGTTGGCCCTCTTGCTCTCTTGTTATTTTTTTATTTCATTTATCCACTACTTTATTTTTAGTGATGTAATGAATACCCAAGACTCATGACCCTCAACCCAAGAACAGCAACACTGGTCACTAAGTCTGTGTGTTCCTCTCATGTCCTGAGCTGTGTGCTCTCTCTTTTTTTTTTTTTCCTTGAGTTGGAGTCTCACTCAGTCGCCCAGACTGGAGTGCAGTGGCCACTCCCGGCCACCGCAGCCTCGACCTGCTGGGCTCCAGTGATCCTTTCCATCTCAGCCTTCCAAGTAGCTAGTACTACAGGCATGCGCTACCACACCTGGCTAATTTTTTTTTTTTTTGAGTTGGAGTCTCACTCTGTCACCCAGACTGGAGTGCAGTGGCTGCTCCCGGCCACCGCAGCCTCGACCTACTGGGCTCCGGCGATCCTTCTGCCTCAGCCTTCCAAGTAGCTGGAACTACAGGTGCGCTACCACGCCCGGCTAATTTTAGATTTTTATTGTAGAGATGAGGTCTCGCCAAGTTGCCCAGGTGGGTCTCGAACCCGCGGGCTCAGGCAATTCACTCACCTCAGCCTCCCAAAACGCAGGATTACAGGCTGAACCACCAAGCCCGGCCCAGGATTATATTTTAAAAAGATTTTCCCATCTGCACCTGGGAGCGTGGGATGGATTGGATTGGATAAGAGGGGAAGTGGGAGTATAGGAGACTGTTACTGGTAAGAAATGATAGTGATATGAATTAGGATGGCAGCTGTGAACATGAAGAAGTAGAGAAATTAAGTGTCTACATTGGAGGTAGACACAAGGGAACGTGCCCATCAACTGGATGCAGGTGGTGAAGCAAAGTAGTGATGGCTGACACCCTGGGTCTGGCTCTGACCACTGAATAGGAGATGGTGCCATTTGTTGAGAAGGAAAAGACTAATGATGGACCAGAGTTCTTCCTTCAGTAATTAGAGCAAGTGTACAAGTGTACCACTTTGTACACTAGAAAGATCAGTGCCCAGAGAGGAAATTTAAGGCCTTCAGATAAAGAGAAAATACCTTCCACTGAGGGGAATAAAGATGATATCATATCAGGAAAGAAAATAATTTTCTATTTATGAAGCAATGTTTTCCACTTTAGCTTTTCTGTCTTGTCTTATTTGATCTTTCTTATAATATTATGATGTGATTAGGAGAATCTCAATTTTATAGATGGAGAAAATGAGACCTTCAGGAATGATGACATTTTGTGGTCACACAGCTAGTAATCTTAACTATTGCTAGCATTAATTGAAGGCTTACTTTGCACCAAACACTGTTCTATGCACTTTTCCTATGCTGAGTCTTCATAATTATTTAAGGTAGTCTCTACTTTTATCCCATTTTGCAGAGGAAAAACTGAGATGTAGGAAGTTTAAATGACTTGTTCTAGGTTATAAGTAACAAACGTGGATTTTAAGTTTGGTGGTTTAGCTCCCTGATCTGGGTTCCTTTTTTTTTTTTTTTTGTCTTTTTGAGTTGGAGTCTCAGTCTGTTGTCCAGGCTGGAGTGCAGTGACACACTCATGGCCACTGTAGCCTTGACTGCTGGGCGAAGATCCTTCTGCTTCGGCCTTCCAGAGCTGGAACTACAGGTGTGCACTACCATACACTGCTACATTTTTTGTTTATTGTAGAAACAAGGTCTCTCCATGTTGCCCAGGCTGGCCCCAAACTCATGGGCTCAGGCAATCCTCTCGCCTCTGCCTCCAAAAGTTCTGGGAATACAGGCATGAGTCACCATGCCCAGCTGATCTGGGCTCTTAACCATCATGCTGCTATGCTAAGTAGGGGTGAATTAGGGCTCTGAATTTTACAACTTTTCCACTTTTCAGAAATGCCTCCTTAAAGCTACTTTTGATGATTTTTTTCCCCCTCTAGTGGATTTATGTATTTGGGTCACTTTTGGCATTGCCTCACCTAGCTAAGACATTTCTCAAATATTTTCTTCCAAGGGCTATACAGCATCATGACATGACAACTGAAAAAAGACTATACCTTGAAGTGACATAGCTTTACATCAGAATTTTTTTCTAAAAGAAAGACTCTATCAAATAAATAGGTCTATATGTACTTATTTATTGGAATTCCTTTTCTTTTTAAGTTTAAAGTTAAAAGACATGCCACAGAAATGTCACTTTTTGTGTTCTTGAATATCCTATGGCCAAGTAGGAAGGCAGGCGCTATAAACATTAGATCAGTTTCACTTTCATATCTCTTAAAAGATGATCTATGCACACAACAAAGATGAAAGAATCAGGCCAAAAAGAGTCCCCATGTGTACACTAACAGTCCCGTAGGTGATCATCTTGGCAGAATCTTGAATGTACTTCACGTCGCATTTCTTCATCGAGGGCAAGATGGGCGAGATATTACTGCAACTTTTATTTGTTCATATGTATCCTCCCAAGCTTTATTTTTCGAATCATGTTTCACCAGCATTCAGAGCAAGGATCAACATGCATTCTGGCATTACACAACCTTTCAGAGAGCAGCTCAATTTCTGAGTAGATTGGAAACAGCCACAGGCTCCGCCCCCGCCCCTCCCTCCTATTGGTTAGTTGAATAACCATGGGGCTGAGCCTTCATTCTGAAAATGCTCTAAATTGGTATCTCATACTCAGATGGTGGTGAATAGCTGCCTTAGTTATGAAGATGAAGTGAACTGACTTCTCCCTTGGAATTCCTGTGCCATATATTTTTTTTAAAGCTGCACAATGGTGGTGTTATGCTCCACTAAAATGTGCTCCTCAGTTAGGTTTGGGGAATGTTGCATTCTATTCCGGCTGTGTAATGGTGTATTAAAAGTTCTGATAAGCCCCACAATAAAGAAAACTGTTTAATTTTGCCTAATGTAGTACTTCCCAAATGATATATTGTCATCAATGCTGATGATCAGCTATGTGAGTGATATCTCAGACAGATTACTCGTAGCTCATATACGATTATGTTGAGACTAAATCTCTCTGCTCTAAGAGGAAAACAACAAGTGTCTTAGGTAAGGTGACTGAGACTCATGTCTTGGTTTAGTCTTTTGGCAATTCTGTAACTTGGGGCAAGCATACTTAAATTCCTCGAGTTTTTTCATCTGCAAAATGGGAAATAAATCTTTCCTCAAAGGGTAGCTGTGATTTGTTTATTCATTAGTGAATTCACTCATTTACCAAATGTTTATTGAATATCTTCCCAGTACCCAACATTGAGCTATTGACTGTGTATTCAGGAGCTAACCAGCCCACTTGAAGTTGACTTTTTTTGTTTATGGGAAACCCCTGATCACTCTGTGGCATCTCTACCATCCTGGAACACCTTTTGCTTATCCTACCTTTTGTATTAAATAGGAAGAGAGATTAACCAGCAAGCCGAGTCCATGCCAGACTGAGCTAGATGTTCTTCAGAACCTCCAAGCAGAAAGGAATGTCACTCACAGCTTAGATGGGTAACAAAAAATATGCCAAAGGAAAGACAAGCTATTTGCCGAGGCTTCTCCTGCAAGAGTTTTAAAATGCTATTTGGACTTCTATCCTTTGTTCAGCTTTAAAAAAATTCCTGGAGCTTTCAATCTTTGTTCTTTCCATTTGAGAAATTTATTTTTAAAACCCAACACATGAAAGATTTTCCTTTGAAGATGAATATATTACTAAGGGGATAGGAGGAAGACGAATGTGGTTCACTTATACCTTGTGTTGTTGTTACTGGACCCAGGTGGAGAAAATGTTTTATCTCCTTACCTCCTCCTTCCTGCTGCCCTCCTTGCCTTGAAAAGAAGTCCTGCATTTTAAGTGAGACCACCCTACAGGAAACCGTTGAATTAGGATGCAGTCAATGCAAGGCCTGGATAGCTAGACAAAGGGCTTCTGGACCATCTTGCTTTTGCCCTGGGGACAGACTTCTTGCTTAGGTTTCTAAGAAATTGGTCAAGAAAACTCACTGGTGCTCGTAACTGCTTTGCACAAGGCTTCTGGCCCACAGATCCAGAGCAATTTGTAATACCAGTTAGAGTTGAGGTGGGTGCAAGAAGAGAAAACAAACAAATTCCTTCACCTGTATGATTACTCCAAGGAAGAGCAAGAGACTCAAAAAGGAGGCCGGGCTCAGTGGCTCAGCCTGTAATCCTGCGCCTTTGGGAGGCTGAGGTGAGTGGATTGCCTGAGCCCGCGGGTTCGAGACCCACCTGGGCAACTTGGACAGACCTCATCTCTACAATAAATCAAAAAATCAGCCGGGTATGGTAGCGCATGCCTGTAATTCCAGCTACTCAGAAGGCTGAGGCGGAAGGATCGCCGGAGCCCAGCAGGTCGAGGCTGCGGTGGCCGGGAGCGGCCACTGCACTCCAGTCTGGGCGACTGAGTGAGACTCCAACTCAAAAAAAAGATGAACACAAATGGGAATTAGTTGGAAATGAAAAAACTAGCGACTTTTTGGCCTGTTGTTTATTGCTCCAAAACAGAGTTTTTGGAATTTAGCATGATTGACAATTGGAGTGTGATAATTCTTGGTTATGAAAGATATGCATTGTACAATATTTAGCAGTATCCCTGACCTCTACCCAATATCAGATGCCAGTAGCAACTATTTCTAGACATTGTCAATTGTACTCAGGGGTGGGAGCAGAATTGTCCCCAGCTTAGAACCACTGCTCGAAAGAAAGAATTCTTACAAATTTTGGTGCAATGAACTTCTTTGGCAATCTGTAAAATGCAGTTGACGTTTATATTGATGTTTTAAAATATATAGAATAACTAGGGAAAGCATTTATAGTAAAGTTATTGAAATTACATAAAAACACCAAAATTGTGCTATAGTAATATATGTAGTGATTGGGCTGAAACCAGAGAAGGTGACCTGGTATAGCTTAGGGGACCGGAAACCCTGCTAGGCTCTGGTGTTGGTAATGATAGTGGTAGTGTTGGGGACAGGCTCAGCTAATACTTACTGCTCACCTGAGCAAGCGACCTGACCCACTGAACCTCAGAGCCTTTTTTATAAAACGATGGGCTCAGCCTGGACCAGTGTTTTTTAAATCTCTGCGGCTGGTTGACATCGTTTAAGGCACTTTAACCTACATAAACCTTATCTAGGCTAACAAAATCAACAAAAGTGAGGATTATTATGCTCTCTTTAAAAGTAAAGGATTTCAGATCAGGCATGGTGACTCATGCCTGTAATCTCAGCAATTTGGGAGGCTGAGGCAAGCAGATTACTTGAGCCCAGGAGTTCAAGACCAACCTGGACAACATAGTGAGACCTCATCTCTGAAAAAAAAGAAAAGAAAAGAAAAGAATTAGCCAGGTGTGATGGTGCACACTTGTACTTCCAGCCACTCAGAAGGCTGAGGTGGAAGGATTGCCTGAGGCCAGGAGGTTGAGTCTGCCATGAACCATGATCCTGCTCCTGCACTTCATCCTGGGCAACAGAGTGAGACTGTGACTCAAAAACAAAAACAAAAAACAAAAAAAGGAAAAGGACTTGAGCTGGAAAGAGAGCTACATCAAATTGTTCCACTGCACAGGTAGTTAAGTGAGATTGTTGGGGCCAAGACCTGGGTTTGTATTTTTATCCAGGAGCCTTAGCAAATGCCAGGAATATAACAGGTACCTGGCAAATGTTTACTGAGTGAACAAATGAGCAAATGAACGCATTTATAAATCATCGTCTAATTTCAGTGCTGAGTTAACTCACTTCTCTCTTAACATTTTACCTCTCAGGTAAAAGAATTGTGAAGATATATTTTAATTTAATTTGCTTAAATATTCTGTAATGCTAATATATTCTCTCATAAATCATACACACAAGAATTCCTTATCTTGTGGGTCTGTTAGCCCCCATGGGAGAGAGGAGAGTTCAGCCCAGAAGTGTCTTCTTGAAGTTCCCTCAGAGCCTTAGTCAGTTTTTTGTTGTTAGCAGGGCAGCTTCTACAGAATTCATTGCCCTGTGATGTTCCCACCCTACTGAAGTGAAATTTCTGATAAACTGACTGGACCCATAGGCATGCAGTTACGGAAACTGTAACAGAGGAACTGAGTAGTGGACACCGCAGAGGGCAAGAGCAGCCAAGTCAAAGAGGGAAATCAAAACAGGCTTTGATTTGAGTATTCTATTTTTTTTTTTTTTTTTGAGTTGGAGTTTCACTCTGTTGCCCAGACTGGTCTGCAGTGGCTGCTCCCGGTCACCGCAGCCTCTACCTGCTGGGCTCTGGCGATCCTTCTGCCTCAGCCTTCCAAGTAACTGGAACTACAGGTGTGCACTACCACGCCCGGCTAATTTTTTTTATTTATTGTAGAGATGAGGTCTCGCCAAGTTGCCCAGGCGGGTCTCGAACCCGTGGGCTCAGGCAATTCACTCACCTCACCCTCCCAAAGTGCGGAATTACAGGCTGAGCCACTGAGTATTCTCTTTCAAAACCTAGCTTTTTCTCAGTAAGGGGGAGCCCAGATAAACTTCAGAACAAAAGAAAGCCTCTTCCTCTTGTTTTGTGGAAAATAAATGGGCTTAATTATGGGCCCAGAGTTCCACAATTGTAGTGTATGATGTGTATGTGGATTATGGAACGAGGGACCCTAAAACAGAATTTGGTGGGGTTGAGTTCTTGCTCGGTGATGGTGGCCCAGACTCTCAACTGCCATGACCTGCGATGACTTCTTTTGCAAAATATGGTGACAAATTAATTACAAGGTTGTAATTCAAGGGCCTACAGACAGGATGTGTAAAGTGAAGCACAAGACAGAAAGGAGTGGTGAAGACTGTGGCCAAGCATAGGGTAAATGTTCTATCTACAAGAGGTTCCGGTCAGGCTCGGTGACTTAGCCTGTAATTCCAGCACTTTGGGAGACCGAGGTGAGTGGATTGCATGAACCCACAGGTTCGAGACCAACCTGGAAAAATCAGCGAGACTTCATCTCTACAATAACTAAAAAAAAAATTAGCTGGGTGTGGTAACAAACGCCTGTAGCTCTGGTAACTTGGAAGGCTGAGGCGAATGGTTCATCGGAGCCCAGCAGGTCGATACTGGAGTGGCCGTGATTGTGCCACTGCACTCCAGCCTGGGCAACAGAGTGAGACTCCAACTAAAAATAAAAATAAACTTAAAAAAAAAAGTGTTCCACCACTCAATTTTAGTGCCTCATTGCCATTTTACACTGTGGTTGAATGTTGACTGGAGGGCAGTGGCACGCTCCCGGCCACCACAGCCTCGACCTGCTGGGCTCCGGCAATCCTTCCGCCTCAGCCTTCCAAGTAACTGAGGTACAGGCATGCACTATCAAAACAAAAAAACTCTGAAATTTGAATTTTAAATGTCAATAATTCTTTCAAAGCTTTAAAGACACAGTGCAGGGCAGATTTGACCCAAGATAGTCATGAATGATCTGTGAAACCTTGCAAAATTAAGGATCAAAGGGAACAAGTACATATGCTAATTGTCTGTGAAATTTAAAAAATTTACATTTTATAGTGCTTTACAGTTTGCAAGTCACCTTCATGATTTTTTTTTTTGAGTTGGTGTCTCACACCTTTGCCCAGGCTGGAGTGCAGTAGCATGCAGCTCATGGCTGTCAACCTTCTGGGCTTCAGCGATCCTTTTGTCTCAGCCTTCCGATTAGCCCAGAACTACAGACTACCATGCCCAACTATTTTTTATTTTATTGTAGAGATGAGGTCTCCCTGAGTTGCCCGGTCTGGTCTCGAACCACTGGGCTCAGACAATCCACTCACCTCAGCCTCCCAAAGTGCTGGGATTACAGGCTGAGCCACCGAGCCCGGCCTCCTTCATGATTTTTGTCAGAGTCTCCCGAACTCCCTGTTTTGCAGAGAAGGAAACTTAAGTCCAGGAATGTTAAGTGATTTGCTCACAGTTACAGAGCAAGAAAGTAGGAGAACCTAGACTCACTCTCTATTCTGGGATTCCCCACACTCCTGCCAACCGTACTGCCTTGTCCCAAAACATGGACCTAAGGAGGTCAAATAAAGGGAACATCTTCATCACTCCAATCAATGATCTACAAAAGTTCATCCTTAGAACAAGAAGGTGTTATGAAAGCATCACTCTTTAAGGAAGAAACATTGACTCTCCATTTTTGTTCCAGGTTAAGTATCAGGTCAGTGTTTCTTCTAAAGCTTCATGTATTTCTCAGTCACCTCTAAAGAGAAATAGGATGAAGGAAGGAGCCTTATATTCTGGCCATGACTCAACTGCTAACTGTCTGTGTGACTTTAGGCAAAAATCTTTTGTCCTCTCCCTAATCTTCAGGTTCCTCATCTATAAAATGGGAACCATGGTGTGTAAATAGGCAGATCAGCGGCCCATCTCCTTTCCCTGAGACAACACAGTCTTTCAGAAGGTTGCTCTTTAGAGATCCAGGCAGCTGGGGGAAGCAGACCTCCAGCATGTAATCACAATATAGGGTGATATGTGCTGTCAATTGGAAATGTATAACGAATGATATTTAAAGAAGAGATACAGAGCAAGATTTCCTGCACACTATAATACAAACAGTTCTTATTAGTGGTTACAAGTACACATAACGTAGAAGCTGACTCTATTTATGATTTATCTCAATACCTTTTAGAAAGGAATAGAAAACTATGAGTATAAAAGAATATACAATAAAAAGGAGTCTCACTTTCACTCTGACACCAAATTCCACTTTCCAAAAGATAGCTGATAACAGATTTTGTGTGCCTTCTCAGAATTATCTAGCAGTTTATATGAATATGGTGTATATCTCTATCTCTGTATCTCTATCTATTCATGTATTCTCTTTTTTCATGAATGGGAGTATGCTATACCCTGGCTTCTTTGTTTACTTTTCCTAGTTAAGCACTTCATTAAATTTTTTCTGTATTAGTACAAACAGACTTGTCTTATTCTTTAGAGTAGTTGCATAGTGTTTCATTATACATATCTCTATGTATCCTAATTCATTTAATAATTTCTAATTGATGAGTTTAATATGTGTATTCTTTTGTCATTTTGATATAATTTATCATTATAAAATAAAGGTATGTTATTGCTTCATTATAGATTTTGAACATTTATACGGCTTGTTATAGAGACTACAACCTAAATACTTTCAGTAACATTTCAAAAATTGACCTACACATTTTTACCAATATACTGAATTATAAATTTTTAAAAAATTTTGTCCACTGAGGGGTGATAATAATTTGTACTAATTTTTTTTTTTTTTGAGTTGAAGTCTCACTCTGTCACCCAGACTGGAGTGCAGTGGCACGCTCCCGGCCACTGCAGCCTTGACCTGCTGGGCTCTGGCGATCCTTCCACCTCAGTCTTCCAAGTAGCTGGAACTACAGGTGCGCTCTACCACACCTGGCTAATTTTTTGATTTATTGTAGAGATGAGGTCTCACCAAGTTGCCCTGGCGGGTCTCGAACCTGCGGGCTCAGGCGATCCACTTGGCCTCCCAAAGTGCGGGATTACCGGCTGAGCCACCAAGCCCGGCCAATCTGTACTAATTTACATTCATTTGCTTTTGATGAAGTTGAACATCCTTTCAAAATCTTATAAGTTATTTGTATATCCTATGAAGAAACCTTCTTATGACTTTTATTCATTTTCCATTGGGTGATTTTATTTTCTTTATGAATTATGAAAGCTTTTTATGTATTAAGGAAACCAGAACGCTTGTGTGTCATATGTTACAATTTTTTTTTTTTCAGTTTGTCATAATATCTTTCAGACATTTTTGTAAAGTCCTACTTTTTACAAAATGTTTTAAAAATCAAGATCGCTCTTTCAGATTATCCTGATTATGTGGCTGATGTTGCTGAAAGTTGATTTTGTACAACTTTATCGGGGAGCTTCTGTTTATCATCACAAGGGCATGGTGTAATACTTCTTGAATGGGACCTGGTTTATGCCACTGTGAGTCATTCAAGTTACTGGAAAAACTGACCAGTGGAAATTATTGGCTTATTTCCCATAGTCCTCCAAGGAATCGGGGGCATTCAAGAGAGAATGTTTCTCATTCTCTTTGCATGCAGACATTGTCCTGATTGAAGATCTCAAAGCAAAAAGGATTGCCTAGATTATTCTGAGTTCATAGAAATTAATGTTAAACATCTGAAATAGGAATTTCTGAAGAAAGACCCAGAAGACATGTTGGAGAGCTCAATACCTTCAACCATCATTATTTGGCTTACAAACTACTCGGTAAAGTGCTTAAAGCTTCCTAGCCAAAAAAGAGAGGACTACCATTAATCAGGCAGAGACATTGACAGAAGAACTTGACCTTGGCCTAAGCCAGTGAGATAAAGGTCACAGATAGTCACTGAAATAAAAGGGATGCCATGTTTTTGTTCTGATCTAGATTTGATAAGACAGGACATAAAAACATGTCTTTCACTATAGACTTTGAGGATAGACTGTTCATTTAAAAATCATTTTGCACTGAGTTGTCAGATTCACCACCTGAAATAGCACCAGAGATATAGCTAGTCAGGGAAGGCCAATTTCTTCCAAGGTCACTACAGCTGCCAAAACAAAAAGTCCTTGCAATGTAAAGACCACACTCACTTGAAAGAGAAAAATGACAGTGTATACACCGCCAGTCTACCTGTAGTTTGCTTATGGCTTCTGATTGTCACTATTTGTATACAGTAAAAAATAGAATGTAATGAGTTGCACAGTTCTTGACTTTTCTGGCTTAACCAGAGATCAATATTTAACTGAAGTAGAGTGACCTACTGTCTCTCTTTCTCCAGAAGTGTCCTCATTTTAGTATGGAAGGTCCAGTGTCTTGGGAAACCCCTCAATTCCAGGCCCAGGATATTTAATCACTCTAGGTCTTGGTCTTGTCCAGCTGTTTTTTTCTCTGGTCCTGTTATTCCATAGAAAAATAAAATAAGACAAAACAAGCTGGGCTTGGTGGCTTAACCTGTAATCCCGCGCCTTTGGGAGGCTGAGGTGAGTGGATTGACTAAGCCCGTGGGTTTGAGACCCGCCTGGGCAGCGAGACCTCATCTCTACAGTAAATCAAAAAATCAGCCGGGCGTGGTA
>NW_007255703.1:434127-440970 GCF_000164805.1 Carlito syrichta
CAGCCACTGCACTCCAGTCTGGGCGACAGAGTGAGACTCCAACTCAAACAAAAAAAAAAATACAAAACAGGCTTAAATTTAGGAGAAATTCTTGTAATACATAAATAAGATCACAACTTATTGAGTGAGACATGCTGGAACAAGATATAAAAGACCATAATCTCAGGAACAGAAAAAAAAGTTTAGAAAAAAGCAAAGTTGTATGATTCTCTCATCCTACAACCCCACCCCAAAATCTTAAGAAAGTTAGGGGAACCATAAGTGAAATAATCTCTATTGCCATTTATCAAATAATTACTATGTGACACTATGCTAACTCTTTAATTTTATTCTCATGACAGACTCAGGAAGTGGATATTATTAGATATAATTTATGGGTGAGGAAACAGGTCTAAAAAATGTCATACCCACAGTTACTCATGTAAGAAATGGTGAAGAAGGGATTTGAATTCAGATCTGTTAAAAGGCATGTGCTCACATTCACTTTGCCCTCTTTTTCCATCACCCACAAATAGTTGTGAAGCCTCGCTTTTACTGTCTCCCTGATAGGAGGTTGTTGGTACTGTCTGTACTGTGATGTGATCCTTGGAGACCAGAGAAGTAGTAACACCGTGTATTTTCTTAACATGTTTTACATCGCAAACACTTATACAGTTGGTTCCTGTCTTACCATGGCTCTACTTATGATTTTGGGGGGTTTTATGATGAGTTTATTGGGGTGTTACATGCCTTTTCAACTTAGGATATTTTTGACTTATGATGATGGGTTTATCAGGACGTAATGCCATCAGAGTTCAAGGAGCATCTGTACTTCTGTTTTCTACTCTCATCATCCAGAATGCACTGCAAAATAACTGATATTGGTTTTATCTCTATTTATAAGTATTAGGAGAGAGAGGTGTGGATGAGCATGGCCTGCTGTTGATGGACACACAGAATTAATGGCAAAACTTGATTCATGTCTATGGTCCTTGATACTACGCAGTAGAGATCGAAGGATTCTGTGACTTTCCTGGTTGCCATCAAAGACTTTCTGGACTTACAGGACATCTGTTCAACTTTGTTTTCCCTACTTTTTTGCCCTCCTCACCAGACTGTGAGCTCCAGAGAAGGCAGGTATAAGTGTCTGTCTATCTTTTCTATACCTCCAATATAGATTCCCAATAAATATTTGACAAATAAATGACTATCTTTCACATACCCTTCTCCAATTCAGTGGCGGTTACCACTCCCCAACTCTATGTTTTTATATCTTCTTTCAGTTTCCTCTTCCTGGGATACATGTTACCTCTCCCTCATATTCACATGATCAAAGAGATACTCAAATACCAACTCCACCATACAACTCTCCCAGGTCTTTCAGTTGCCAGTGTTCTCCTCTTCTTAATATTGGAGGTCCCACCCCTCTGACAGCCCCCCTTCTTTTGTTGCACTTACCCCATCTCTTTTCATTATAGTGATTTTTAACTTATGTAAGCCGAAAGAGAACAGTGGGGACTGTGACTAATTAGAGGGTAGCTACTCCATCTAAAAGTGGCACTGCTGCTCAATTCTAGTCCCTTACTTCTGTGTTATCATGTGGGTCCAATGTTGCCAGATTTTTCAGAATTTTATTTACTGGAACCTAAAATTGAATTTTTTTTTTTTGAGTTGGAGTCTCACTGTCACCCAGACTGGAGTGCAATGGCCCCTCCCAGCCACCGCAGCCTCGACCTACTGGGCTCTGGTGATCCTTCCACCTCAACCTTCCAAGTAACTGGAATTACAAGCGCATGGTACCAGGCCCGGCTATTTTTTTTTATTTATTGTAGAGATGAGGTCTCACCAAGTTGCCCAGGCTGGTCTCGAACCTGCGGGCTCAGGCAATCCACTCACCTCAGCGGGATTACAGGCTGAGCCACTGAACCTGGCTTAAAATTTAATTTTAAATGTTGATAACTCTTTCAAAGTTTTAGAGACACAGTATAGGCCAGATTTGACCACAAGATGGCCAGTGTTCCAGTATTAAATATTCAATGATTACAGTAGATATGTTTATAATCTGTGAAATCATAATTTAGTTAGCATTTAATAGCCCTTTACAGGTGCATATTAATTTCATGATTTAATATGAGCCTTGTAAAAACCTTGGGAGTACTGTTATATCTGTTTTACAGAGAAAACTGAAGCTCAGAAATGTTAAGCTACTTATCTGAGGTCACATAGCTAGAGAGTGGCAGAACATGGACACATTCTCCATTCTTGACCCTTCCACCCTTTCTGCTAGCCATATTTATTGTCTTAGCGCTCTCTTCTTGGCCATAAAAAGGGTAGACAACTGTTCGAGTCTTTACTGTCTTTCTCACAGTAGCATCATATATATGAGTCCAATGTATGTTTGTTTGCACGAAAGAAAATGCATAGACATACTCAGAGGTAGATAAGCAATTAACACAGATTATATTTTTCTTTTTATTCCAACAAACTAGTTGTGTTATAATTTTCATGATTATTTTCTATAATGTAGGAATCCACAATCAGAAATTCAAGCCATTCCGTTTCTCGATGCATCTCCTACAAGTTCTTAAAACTTCCATGTGCATAGTACATACTCAAAAGTGTTTAGTAAATACATATTGATTAGCTCTGCCAAGACTTCCTTATGAAATATTTGACTATCTGTGTATGACAGAGAGAGAGAGAGAGAGAGAGAGAGAGAGAGAGAGAGAGAGAGAGAGAGAGAGACTGAGAGCGGGCGAGCATGTATGTCTGTGTTGGAACATGTCTTAGGTGAGTGTTAAGGAATTAGAGAACCAAAAGATGTAAATAGGTAAATAGTTTCTATTTTCCATGAGTTCATATTTAGTGAGAGTTTCTCATATGTAGACAAAGGAGAAAAGTGCCATTAAAAAAAAAACAGGGAGAAGAGTAGATTTTAATTAATCGCTAGGAATTTATATGATTAGCTTAGATATCATAGACTCTGTCTTCAAAAGGTTTACAATTTAGTTGGAAGGAAGAGATTTATACATGTTCACACACACACACACACACACACACACACACACACACACTCTTTCTCTCTCACCAATTGTGGCATGAAGCCAGACCTATCTTTACTTACTTTTATCCCTAAGGTGATTAAGGGCTACTTTATTGTCTCTATTGTCCTCTATCATTTTTCAGATACAATGGAATATTTCTCAGAAAGAAATGTAATTTTTGAAACCCAAATAGCTTCTCTTCTTTCTAGGCAACCATTCTCTAACCTAATTTATACATTTTTTGTTACTTAGCTACTCTTAAGAAAAGGCAACTTGCCTTATTTTCATGGAAGAAAGACTCCTTGGTGCTTTCATTTGCATGATGCTATTACTTCTGGTCTGAATCCGAATCAAAATCACTCTGCCCCCAGTAGATGCTCCGGTAGCCTAATGAATGACTTTCTGTTACCTAGACACATTTCCTGACCTTTTCCCTGTAGACTAGAAAGGTTTTGTCTTTTAAGAATATATTTATATGTAGGTCTTCTAAACCAGATTCAGGTGTGCTGGGCCTCTCTTCATATTGCATGAACCAGTGAGTAAACCCTTGGATTATGTGTGCATGCCTTGGATTCCAGGATATGCACCAAGCCTAGAAACCAGGGTCTCTGTGTCCTAGGACTTTAACTGACACCTCCAAAGGAGCCCAGTTACAGTCTCCACAGGTTCCACTCGTTAGAAGGAGTGAGATGTAGATTGGTTAGTTCAAATGTGACTCCCACATTTGGATTCAGAAGAAGGAGTGTTTGAGATCCATTATGAGGGATTCTTGTTTTTCAATGAGGTAGGCTTGCTGTACCCTGCCCATATCTCTCTGTGGAGTCAACTTCATGTGATCTTCTGTTAATGAGATCTTAAAGATCTTTTGTAATTATTTTAGCCAACTGAAGAGTTGAAGGAAAAACATTAAAAACTATGGATCCAAGACGATATCTGGCCTTTGAGATTTGTCTCTGTTATTGTTATTTTGAAATTTAAAAGTATAGCTATCAAAAGAATCAGGGAAAAACCTGAAGTTGTGCCATTCAGGTCAGGTGTTTGCTTTCAATGCATATTGTCTTACCTCAGAGTTTTGCTTCAGATTTTTCACTATAAATGCTAGGTAATATTCATGATGAGGCTCATTGGACCAAGGCAGATAATAGCATTGATATAACACTCACTCGAGAAACCTGAAAAATTTAGTAATTTATATAGTCAAGTAAAATAAAAATTATTTGCTACTTTAATGAATTTTTTTTTTTTTTTTTTTTGAGTTGGAGTCTCACTCTGTCGCCCAGACTGGAGTGCAGTGGCCGCTCCCGGCCACCGCAGCCTCGACCTGCTGGGCTCCGGTGATCCTTCCGCCTCAGCCTTCCGAGTAGCCGGAATTACAGGCATGTGCTACCACGCCCGGCTGATTTTTTGATTTATTGTAGAGATGAGGTCTCGCTGCCCAGGCGGGTCTCGAACCCGCGGACTCATGCAATCCACTCACCTCAGCCTCCCAAAGGCGCGGGATTACAGGCTGAGCCACCGAGCCCGGCTTTAATGAATTTTATTATGGCAATGGTTTGATGTGATAGGCTTCCTTATAACAAGGAATAAGTATATTATTTTGATAAAATTTGTGGTAAATTTGATTTTGATTCCAAAAATAAAAACAGAACAACCTCCCCCTTCCCTACAAAATCCTGATTATGATACCCATAAAAAGTGAATGAGTCTCCTCCAAATGTCTGCTTTTTCATTTGTTGATGAGGGGCACAAATGCTCTCTCACTTCCCTCCTTTATTCCTCCATCCCAATTTTGTGCATCATAGGGGCAGAGGGTAAGATTGGAAAGCGCTCAGACAAGCCTGTCCTAACAATTCTCAGTGGTGCAACTTTGGTCAATTTCCTTGAGAACAATAATACCTACAGCACAGGTTGTGAGGATTGAGAAAACAGAAAATTTCTTCTCTCCTGCCCAGCACAAGGTGGGCCCGTTACCTAATTTCAGGTTCCTTCCACTTTCCCTGGCTGCCACCTGTGTGTCTTCTGCTGCTTCTTTCCCCCAAAGTCTCTTCATGTCTCACAATACCTCTCTGAACAACCTCTCTTTGCTGACAGTGACCACAACTACCATAGAGGTGGGAGGGAGGGAAATCCTCCCCTCCAGAAATTCTTAAAGTGGGCCGTCTAGATGAATCCTTATTTGCAGAGTGTCTTAGTTTCTTGCTAGACATGAAGCAGAATGTGGAATGCAGAGTCCAGAAGTCAGTAGGTAGCCCCTGAGAGGAAATGTGGGATACTGAGTGAGTAAGAACATAGGCTCTGAGCTAATGCTAAGGTTTGTGTTCCAGCTCTGCTACTTACTGTCTGTGAAGTCTTGGGCGAGTCATTTATCCTCATGGATCTCAGTTCATTCATCTGTAAAATGGGGAGAGTAATATGTGCATCTCATAAGGTTATTGTGAGGATTAAATTAGTTGATTTGTGTGAAGCACTTAGAACCTTGTCTGGTACAGAGTAATTGCCCAATGACACTGCTATTACTAATGCTGTTGTTGTTGCCAAGTGTCTCAGGATTTCTCTCACAAATTCCCTCTGCATGAAAGGTTCTCATCTGGTTAATATCCATCAGAACTTAACTCAATTATTCCTCCTTCAGGAAACTTCCATGGACCACTCAGTTGAGTTCAGATGTCAATAGACCCTATAACTTGCCCTTCAGAACAATCACCACTATTGCAATTTTATTATTATTATTTTTTTCTTTGAGTTGGAGTCTCACTCTGTCACACAAACTAGAGTGCAGTGGCTGCTCCCAGCCACCGCAGCTTTGACCTGCTGGGCTCCTGGTGATCCTTCCGTCTCAGCCTTCCAAGTAACTGGAACTACAGGCGTGCGCTACCATGCCTGGCTAATTTTTTTTATTTTATTGTAGCGATGAGGTCTCGCCAAGTTGCCCAGGTCGGTCTCGAACCCGCGGGCTCAGGCAATCCATTTACCTCAACCTCCCAAAGCGCTGGGATTACAGGCTGAGCCACTGAGCCCGGCTTGCAATTTTATTCTTTTTGGCGTAATTATTTGATTGATATCTAGCTTCATGAGACTATAAGCTCTGTGAGAACAGGGAGTGTTTTCATTTTTCATTCACTTATCATCTAGCTCAATGCTTAATGTGTAGTAGGTACTCAGTAATTAATTATTGAAGAAAACTTATTTGCTATCTAATGACTTCACGTAAAGATTTCAATTAAAATTAAATTAAAAATTTAGTTTCTCAGACACATGAACCACATATCATGTCCTGTAGTCCCATGTGGGTATTCTGGATTGGATGTTGCAATTCTAGAACATTTTTATAGTCACAGAAAGCTCTGTTGTGCTGTGCTACTCCAGATGTTTGTATCTTGTTCATACCCAATATGGTCAGTAGTTAGATTTTTCTTAAAAAATATCTCAGGCGATGCTATCTAGTTTGACCTGAGGACCTCTGGGAAGTCTGTTCTATAAACAGCAGAAGAAATCTGAAAATAAACCACTGAAGAATTCTAAATGGATTTTTTTACTCGCTCATTTTCTTTTCTTTCTTTCTTTTTTTTTTTTTGATTTGGAGTCTCACTCTGTCACCCAGGCTCAGTGCCGTGGCCGCTCCCGGCCACCGCAGTCTCGACCCGCTGGGCTCCGGCGATCCTTCCACCTCAGCCTTCCGAGTAGTCGGAACTACAGGTGTGCGCTACCATGCTCGGCTAACTTTTTGATTTATTGTAGAGATGAGGTCTCGCTAAGCTGCCCAGGCAGGTCTCGAACCCGCGGGCTCAGGCAATCCACTCACCTCGGCCTCCCAAAGCGC
>NW_007255703.1:441138-498270 GCF_000164805.1 Carlito syrichta
GGGTTCAAGACCTGCCTGGGCAACTTGGTGAGACCTCATCTCTACAATAAATCAAAAACTAGCTGGTTGTGGTAGTGCACGCCTGTAGTTCCAGCTAATTGGAAGGCTGAGGTGGAAGGATCGCCGGAGCCCAGCAGGTTGAGGCTGTGGTGGCCGGGAGCAGCTACTGCACTCCAGCCTGGGCAACAGAGTGAGACTCCAACTCAAAAAAAAAGAAAGGCAATTTGACTTTATGTTAAGGAACATAGATTTAGAAACCAGTAGACCGGTGCTCAAATGTTGACTGTGCTGCTTGTTAGTGCATGTGTGACTCTGGGCAAGGTACTGAACATTTCTGAACTTCCATGTTCTCCTATGACAAATGGGGATAAAAGGATTATTGTGAGGATTAAATGTGATAAATATGAGATTTTAAAATCGAGAGTAATTTTATTATAATTCTTTATTTTATTGTTTGGAATTGGTGTTAGCATTCTAGTTTGTTGCATCTTTTCTCTTCAAATTTTGATCTAATATACTGACATTTTGTCTTCCAAAATAAATTAAGTTGCCTAGTGCTCTAACAATAAATCAAGAAATTAGCCGGGGTGGTAGTGTGTGCCTGTAGTTCCAGCTACTTGGAAGGCTGAGGAGGAAGAAGGATCGCCGGAGCCCAGCAGGTCGAGGCTGTGGTGGCCGGGAGGGTGCTATTGCACTCCAGTCTGGGCAACAAAAAAACCCAAAAAACATAAAAAAACCCCAAAAAACATAAGAAGCAAGTGTGAATGAAGCTATGCATAGCAGTGAGAAAGAGAAGGGAGGTGGAAGAGAGGAGGGAGGGAGAGAGAGAGGGAAAGAGAGAGAGAGAGGGTTGGAGGGTAGAAGTAGGCAGATAGTTGTTGAAGACGGTGTTATATAGGCAGGTCAGGTTAAGGAAAGCTTTTAAAGCCAAACAAAGGAGCTCAGACTGAGGACCATGGAGACCCACTGAAGAATTTCAGCAGTGAGTGACATAGGCAGATAGGCACTTCAGAAATCTCACTCTTATTTGAACAGAATCAATTGGAATTGGACAAGAATTGAGGCAGGAAGAACTGATGGGAGGCTGATCCAGTGATCCCGGTAAGAAATGATACTGACTTGAGCTAAAGTGACAACAGGAAAAGGATATAGAATTCCGGGATATTAATGGGCAAAATGGGCTTGTTTATTACTCAATTGTATAAGATTGGTGTCGGAGCTGGAAGAATCAATAATTACCCCCAGGTTTCTGGCTTGGGCAAAAGTGTGCTGATAGCATTACATCAGTTAGAAATGCAAGAGAAGTAGTAGGAAAGACGGTGAGTTAAGCTTTAGACCGGAGGTGTGAGGAAGGCAGAGATTAGACCTATGCTGGGGAAACAGAGGCTCTGGGAGGCAGCCAGGCAGAAATGTGGAAATATTAATAGTAGTATTCACTTGGAGATCAGAAAAGAGAGCAGACGGCCATTAGCATTAGGTGGAGGCTAAAACCACATGAATGTTGGAATGAATTCATTTGTTAAAATGAAGTTTGAACCAACTGAATGATTAAAGAAAGGAAGGAAGTCCCCCAGGGAGCAAGCAGAGAGAAAAGGGAGCAGGGCTTGGAAGGGCTTTCTCAGTAACCATCATCATCACCTTGTGAGGACTAATCAGTCTGGTTGAGTCAGGCTGAAGATGGGAAAACACTTTGGGAAACTACAAACATTATATAATTCAACTCTCTAAAGACTGGCAGAATTTTTTTTTTTTTTTTGAGTTGGAGTCTCACTCTGTCTCCTAGACTGGAGTGCAGTGGCCACTCCCGACCACCGCAGCCTCGACCTGCTGGGCTCCGGCGATCCTTCCGCCTCAGCCTTCCAAGTAGCTGGAACTACAGGCACACGCTACCACTCTGGCTAATTTCTTGATTTATTGTAGAGACAAGGTCTCACCAAATTGCCCTGGAGGGTCTCGAACCCACGGGCTCAGGCAATCCACTCACCTCAGCCTCCCAAAGGCGCGGGATTACAGGCTGAGCCACTGAGCCCGGCTCAATTTTTAAAAATGCTACGGTTTTGCTATCTTTGCAGCCAAGTTGAGTTGTAGCATGTTGAGTCTCAATGATTGTGTAATCTGATGGTCAAACAATCAAAACTGGTTTTAAAAAAATCAAGCAAAAACAAAACAAAAACAAAAAAACAGAACAGGTATGTTTTCTGACTTCATGATGACGTGGATTCAAACATGGCCACAGAAAGTAGAAGCGACTTCCTCAGAAATGCAAACCTACTCTACAGCTGGGCCCATTCTTCTCAGATTTGGAGACCCTCAGTCCTAAAATATTTGCTGTCTTTTGAATAACTCTTGGCAGGATGCTCAGAAGCAGTGCAAAATTTCAGTGTAAAATGTGATCCATTTCGCAGTTTTGTATCCGAGAAGCGACAGTTGCATACATATTGCTACATATCTCTGCTCACCCTACGTAGTCCTCATCTTTATCTTCCTTTCACTTCCCAAATGCTGGGCTGGTGTCGGAATGGATAGAGGATTAGCAGGAAAATTCTCTCTCATCAGATCTGTTCCAACAGCACCAGAGCCTATTGCATATTCTACCTTTGCTGCAAGCTGAGCCACTCTTAGTGTGAATGGGACTTAAGTGTGTGCTGGGAGTCTAAATTATGCAATGGCGAGCATCACCATGTTTCAGAAAGGAAAATTCAGCCTTAAATGATGGAGCCAGAAGTTACTCTCGAACTTTCCAATTGCTCTGTCTTTCCACCCTGAAAAAGGCTACAGTTTTTATAAGGAGCTCTCTCCGAAAACAAACTATATCTGCATTTTTTTTGACTTACCAAGAATGTTCTTTGGTAACTCAAAAGCACATGAAAAGCAAGAGGGGGAAAAAAAGGAAGGAAACTTCAGTGGGTATTCCATGATTGTTCTGTGACACCATGAATCTAATGCACATCCAGGTGTTTGCACAAATCAGAGTAGCTAGTATAGTTTGAGCTATAATTTATTTTAGTTGTTGAAGTTTTAAGGGAATCAGAAAAAGGAGCCAGGCTATCTCCTGTAAACCCAGGTATTGCTGAGAAGAATTCTACTTGTATGAGGGTCTGGGGATCATCTTTGGAGGTATCAGTCACACAGTAATTAAGGAATCAGTAACTCTATAAGCCGGTTGATGACTGGCTCCTAGGATGTGTTTCATTTTGTCCAAAAGATGGAACATAAAAATCACGTCTTAGCATCTCAGGAAATGAAGAAGGAACTGTTGTTAAAATAGGAAAGTCAAGGTGCACATCTTGCTCCAAAAGGAACAACAGTGAAGAAAAAAACATAATGTCTTTTTATAGGATAGGCTCTGTGCTTGTGCTTTATAGACTATGATGCAGTTATTACTATTTTTTTCTATTTTACAGAGGAAGAAGATGAGGCACAGGGAGGTTATGTCCTTTGCTTAAGTTCACCAATCTAATCAGTGGAAAAGAAGGGGCTTGGACCCAAGTCCATCAGACTCCAAACCTCCTACTCACTATAATATACTAGAAAAGGGAAGAGTGATGCGGAATGAAGCGTGATGCCACACCATTTAAAAATTTATTTTAGAGTTGTGGGGTACAAGTGAGTATTTACTACATAAGAAAGTTGTATGCAGGTGAACCTTGGGCTTCCAGCTGGCCCTCTCTCCAGCTGAGAGTAGACCTGGTACCCAGTGTGTTGCCACCTGCTCCTTCTCTTATCTCTCCCCTAGCTGTGTCCAGCATCTGCCAACCCCATCCTTGTGTTTGTGGATGCCACACTTTTTTAAATGGCCTGGACTCCAGGATTGGTGGAAGGGTTCCAGACTCTACTTCTAGGGTAGCCTGAATGAACTGAAGACACCATTATATAAATAGATTCTACTTCTTTAGGGCTGACAAGGGAACCGACAACCAAGCTTCTCTGCAGGCTAAGGTTTGAGGGTAACCCATGTGAGGGAAAACATTCTGCTCCTTACACATGCACCTCTGTCTTTGCTTTAGTGTGGGGATTATGAAGGAGAACAGGGCAGTAGCTAGAGCTCTGTCAACACTGGTGACATTATATGGCATAACAGGAGTCACAGGAACAAGGCCAGGCCCCCCATTTGGTGTGACTCTGGAGAGACACCATAAGAGAGCCAGAAGTTGAGTCATGGCTGATCCAGAGTCAGTACAGAAATCCAGAAATAGGAGCTAATGATTTCAGTGGGGCTGGAGCATCAGAGGTTTTGCTCAAGGAGACTCCTTTCCCTGGTTTGATACAGGCTACCCAGATCACCTTTGATGTTCCTCAGATATACACCTGCTTCCATCTCATGGCCGTGTTGCAGCTTTGCCCAGAACTTCACCTGGAGAGATTCTTCTTGGCTTCCAGGTCTTAGCTTCAACGTTGTCTCTCTAAGGAGGCACTGTCTAATCAAAGCAGCAGGCTTTTCTCAATGCCCATGCACTAGTGAGTTTCAGTCACATGAACCTGTTTTACATTTCCATGGCACTGAAATGAACTGTTCATCTATTAGTTTCCACATGTTTTGTATCTCTCCCCTTTCACAGGCATGTAGGCATCATTGTTTTGGAGATTTCATTTGTTTTGCTCAGTGCTGTGCCCCAGTGCTCAGAACAGCACCTCCTTTAGTAAATGCTTACTAAATACTGAGTGCATGGATAGATGGATGAATCTATGAATGGACTTTGGCAAGGTTGTTATCATTATTATTATTACCTCATTGTGCTGCCAAGTCCTGAATGACTGGAGAAAATGTGTGTTCCGACATGTGCGAGGTCCAGACAATCTATTGAGAAACTGACTGGAAAGAAGAAAAGCATGATCAGAAAAAGCACCTGTAGTTGGCTGAGGTCATTGCACACACTAAATAAATCATGTAACTACTACAGATGAAGAAATGGAGCCACAGCTATGTGGCTAGGAAATGTAGAGAGCAGAGGTGTGCAATTGGGTCTCTGACTCTCATACTTTTCAATGCAAATAAAAGGCTGGGAATGGAGGTCAAGTGCAGTTCTAAGTATTTTGTTATTATCTCTATTTTACAAATTGAGCACAGAAAGTTTTGGTAATTCACATAAAGTCACTTGGCTAAAAAAATAGTAGGCTAATATCAAAGCCCATGCTCCTAATCACTGAGATGTAGAGTTGTCTTCCAGAGGAGATGAAGAGAGTCTTTGGAGGAGACAGCCAAGAACCTGAGACTATCAGGATGGTTGGGAATTCTGGGAAGGGCCCTCCAAGCCGAGGATGCTGCCTGAGTTACCACCTGGCTGTATTTGCTCCTTACTGATCCGCCTGAAATCCATATATTCTTGGAAATGTTGCTGCCTCTGCTTTCTGGGTAAATGACACAGCAGAGACAGGAGTAAACAGGATTCATGTGGACCGTTGCTTCTCCGTGGGTCATTCTACCTTAGCTGTCTCTGAGACAGACTCATAAGGTCCTAAGTGCTTGTTGTCTGAAATGTGCATGGCCAGGTGGTCCAACCTGGGGGTTCTGCCCTGTGAGGGTTTCAGATCACGTCCGCTGAGTGGACACTGGTTATGAGCACCCATTTGCATTTCATCTGTAACAATTAAGTAGCCTCACAGCAGCCCCTGGGTTGCTGATGGGCTCACACCCCATTGCCATGTAATCACATCTAATCCCATTGAGCTCTGCTCAAAATAGCCATAATTGGTGGTTTTATCCAAATCAATAAAGACAGCTTCTACATATTGATTATCATCCAGAGTATAAAATCATCATCAGTTACCTGGAAAAGAGAAGCAGCCTGCCAAAGGAAAAGGTCAGATATTCCATCTGAACAGGGAAGGGAATGGGGAGGTGGAACCAGTGAATTTTAAGGTAATAGTATCAAATTACTTGAAAATGCACACAGTATATTCTTGCAATTTGTAACAACAGAGAGCCCAGAAATAGGTCAATCATTTAAGTGAGTCTTCATCTTCTGTCTGTGACTGGCTGAGCCAGCTTGCGAGAGCAGTCTTAAAGGGGCTGGAGCAACCAAGAGAGAGCAAACCATGGCAATTCTTTCTTTTGCATTTTACAACCCAACAGTGGCACAATTTCAGTCAAAGAGATGGCTCAAACTTATTTTTTTTATCCAATTAATGATCAACAAAAATTTTTCAGCTACTATCATAAGTGTTTCCCGAAAAAGGCAAGGGGAAGAAGTGAGTAGACCACTCTGTCTGAGAACCGAGGACACGGAGGGTAGGAGGAACCACCACCAAAATGAATTGGGAGATGTTTTCCACAATAGCAATGGAAAAACGGAGGCTGCCCAAGCCTAAAGTTTACATTTATCATTGTAGAATCTAAAATGAACTGAGTCTCTTATTGATTGCAAGACAGAGCTCATTATTCTTCTTTCTAGTAAAATTTAACACAAAAATGGCATAAAATCAACAGCATTAATGAAAAGCACAATAAAGACAATCCAGTCACAACATTGCTACTTCAATGTATTCAGACTGATCCTGGGCAATTCCTGAGCCAAGTTTCCTCTTTTGTTAAATGGAAATGGCAGCAATGACAACATATAGCTCATGGGGCTTTTAAACACACACACACACACACACACACACACACACACACACACACGCACACACACACACACGAATATATACACAAACACATCTCAAAAGATAACTAGAATTTGACTTAAAATTTATTTAAGAAGCATCTCTTAAATCCTTGTTTATATGACTATATCATTTTTACATAGCTATGATTATTACAGAAATATAATTGAGTATCTCTAAAATTTTTCCTCCTAGTTCTTTATAAATATGCCATTTTAAGAGCTGCATAAAATTCTGTTAAATGAATATCTACTAAATTAATCTCCTGTTGTGAGATACCATCTTCCTATGATAGATAATATTTCAATTGATGTACATGGCACAAAAAATACTCTTTTTGGATTATTTTCTCGATGTGATGTGGAGAAGTGGTATTTTTGTTTTGTTTTGTTTTAATTTTTAAATATTAAAGGCAATGGAAGTAGAAAGGCTTAACCTGGCAGGGAAACTCTACCAATGATTTTACTAGAGGGATAACAATCAAAGCTAAAGGTAATTCATAATACAAGAGCATTATCACTATACTAAAAAATCAGTACAGTTTCCATTTTACAGTTTAAAAAATAAGAATTTAGAGAGGCTACTTAAGAATACATGAAACAATAAAAAAAATAGACTAATAGTCTTCACTTACCATAGGTTTTTGTTGAGGAAAAGTAGCCTTGTCAATTGTATTCTTGATGTGTTCTAGATGGGATGATAGCACTGTGACAGTGAGGAAGATTCAAGATGCTGAATGGAGAGAACATGGGCAAGTAGATTGACACGACAGAATCTGTAAATGGCTAACTCTTAATAAAGATCAATTGTGACATGCCCATTAATGATTTATAGATTTTCATCTCTAAAGGTGGAGGATTCCAGTTCCCATTTTGTGTGATGATTGGAAAGGATATTTGCCAATAAATATTTTACTTTCATGTTTTATTTCATGAAGGTGGCAAGAAGGTAGATTTTAACCCTAACCCACTAGATTTGATTTAAATTTATTGCAATTGTAATTTTGAATACACTCCTAGGGGAGATTTGGTTTATCAACAATGGCTATATTTCTAATACATTAGATCACTCCAAATAATTAAAAGAGTAAAATTATCAGAATAAATGAACAAAATAAAATGAGATCACCAAAGCTATTTTTTTTTACCATTGCTCTTCACAAAGCTTTCTCTCCCTTCCTTCCTTCCTTCTTTCCTTCCTTCCTTCCTTCCTTCCTTCCTTCCTTCCTTCCTTCCTTCCTTCCTTCCTTCCTTCCTTCCTTCCAAAACAGTATTTATAGCCAGGCTCAGTGGCTCAGCCTGTAATCCCAGCACTTTGGGAGGCTGAGGTGAGTGGATTGCTTGGGCCCACGGGTTTGAGACCCACCTGGACAACTTGGCAAGATCTCATCTCTACAAGACATAAAAAATTAGCCGGTGGTAGCGTGCCTGTAGTTCTGGCTACTTGGAAGGCTGAGGAGGAAGGATCACCGGAGTCCAGCAGGTCATGGCTGCAGTGGCCAGGAGCGGCCATTGCACTCCAGTCTGGGTGACAGAGTGAGACTCCAACTCAAAAAAAAAGAAAACAGTATTTATTGAGAGGACAGAAAATCTCCCACAGTGGGAGGGGACCCGAAGGAGTTGCCCTGATTGCACTTACTTTCATAAATGTAAGCATTCCTAGATGGCAGTATTTAATATGAATCTGGAAATACTATAATCTTCCAAATATATAGTTACCAAGAAACAGGACAGAGTCAAAACTGATAGATTGCCGCTATGAAGCCCAGAATTCCATCATTACTTCCTGCCTCTTCTCACTTATGGATCTAGTCCCATGAATTCAGTTATACTGTCTATATAAATGCCTACAATATCCATAACTCCAGCCAAGACCTCTCTCAAGTTTTAGAATGGTAGGGATGGCCGTCTACTTGCAATCTTCAGTTGGCTATTTCTTGACACAACTTAATTCAGCTCAACTTTTGTCTTCCTTTATATCTTATTTCCTACTCCATCCTAACCTTACGTTTATTCCAACTTGCTTCTCTTCTCTTCTTTGAAGTTTCTGTGAATGGCTCTATCATTCAACCACCCATTCAGTCATGGGATTTGTGCTTTTCTCCTTTATTCTTCTTAGGTCTCTTGTTTAATTAGTCATCAAATTTATCCACTTTTATTTTCCAAGTATCAGTGTGATTCACTCTCTCCTCTAAATCTCTATAATGTGTATCCTCGTTTATTCTCTTATTATCTCTGGCTCTGGGCCAGGACAACAGCATCTTCAATGGCCTTCCTGTTTCTAGTCTTGATTTCTTTTAGTATATCTTACTTTGCTGCCAAAATTATGATTATTAATTTCTGAGTTGAGGTCTCACTCTGTTGCCCAGGCTGGAGTGCAGTGGTGTTATAATAACTTGCTACAGCCTTAAACTCCTGGGTTCAAGCAGACCTTCTACCTCAGCCTTCTGAATAGCTGAGACTACAGACAGGCGCCACCATGTCTGGCTCATTAAGAAAAAAAACTGTTCTCACTATTTTGTTCTAGCAGATCTCAAATTTTGGGCTCAAACAATCCTTCTGCCTCAGCCTTCCGAAGTGCTGGGATTATAGACATGAGCCACCATGCCTGGCTGCCAAAATTAATATTCTAATAAACAAATATGACCATACTATTCCCTTTCTTAAAACTTTTTAATGATTTAACATGAATTGCTAGGAGATCAATAAAGTGTGTGTGTGTGTGTAGTGGATAATGAGTATAAGATATTGAGATACTGATCTAACACCTTAGCTCACAATACACTTTATGAACCATTTCTGTCTACTTTTCTAGTAATACTTCCTATCATTTCTAACTCATTCTATATACTAATAGTTTCACAAGTACACCATATTGCTTCACTTCTTTGGTCAACCCTGGAAAGCTCTTCTTCATTTTCTTCATTCAGATAACTTTTTTAACTTTTGGGAGGACTCAGCTTATGTGTCATTTCCTCTGACGCATCATGTCTAATTTATTTTTTCTCACACATTTAATTGTCCTACTTTATGCCAAAAACTGTGTTAGGCCCTGGGAACAAAATGGCAAATCAGATTACCTCTGCCCTAAAGAATAGGTAGGCTGACACATATGGAAAACAATAGATATTATTCATTGAAAGAAAGGTTGTAATAAAATAAGAATACAAGAACATGATGCGCAGGGATTATAGAAAGTAGAAGGTTTTAATTAATCAACACTGTCTATGGAGATTAGAAGTTGGGGGAAAAATTTTGAGCAAATGACCAATGTGTGCAAAAAACATGTAAATATGAAAGGAAGAAGGATGATGCTATGAGCTGAATTGTGTCCCTCCAAAATTCATATGTTGAATTCCTAATCCCCAGTACCTCCGATTGTGATTTTATCTAAAATTAGGGTCTTAGCAGAGTAGTCATATGAGCCCTTCCCCCAAGAATTCCCAAATTGGAGCAATTTGGTGGCAAAAGTGAAGATGAAAACATAAGCAACAGTCATATCCCCTTCCACGTGGAGGAGGAAGCCAGGCTGAGCACGTAAAGGTAATACCCAAAGAGTGGCAGAGAACTTGCAGCATTCAAGTCTTTAATTTCCGCTGTTCTCAAAGCCACTCTGCAAGTCTGCAGGATCAGTGTAACCTAAAATAATTTCAGTTGTGATTCTGTCGCTTGCAACCAAAAGGGTTGTGGATAACAGAGGTGATCTGAGCAGAGTCACCATTGGCATTTTCCCAAAGAGCTTTTGAAATTCTGTGACCTGGAGTACCGTTTACATAAAGCTGTTGATTCTGTGTCCAAACAACGCAGAGAAGCTCCTGCAGTTTTAAAGGCACTGCTGAAGCCAGTATTTTCCTAGTCTGTTTCTAAGATATCCTCAAGACATTTTCACTTATGACAGATTTGTATCTAGCAAGATCAAGCAGCACTGTGATGGAAAAACGCTGAGTAGGCCAAGCCAACTTCAGAATCTCCAAACTAGCTTCATGCTGCTATTATAATTGCTCCCATTTTAAAGACAGAGAAATTAAAACCCAGAGAGGCAGAGTTCATACATGTTCAGCCAAGTTTATGCTAGAATCTCTTTCTCTTTTCATTTAGAACACTGCTGGTTCCACTATGGTATCTCTTAAGAGCTGGTATCACTTATTGAGAATCTTCAGCGTGGAAAGAAAACATTGATTGTGATAAACACAAAAAGAGCAAAAACGTCTCAAGCTTTATGGTTGTATATTAAAATTAATCACTCATCTGGGGGAAGAAATCTTGAGAAAGTTTTTAGACATAATATACACTCAAGCTTCCCTGTTTTGGCTGTACATCACAATCATTTGTGAACACTTATAAAAATAAAGATTTTGGAGTCTCCATTCCCACCAAAACCTACTGAGTCAAAATGTTTGGGAGACAGGAACCAGGTTTTCACATCTTTAAAGGCGACCTGGGTTGAGTTGATCTAAGAATCAGTATTTGGGATCAGGAATGTAGATTTTTTTTGTCTACATTTAGGAAAAAAAAAGTCCCTTAGATGTATTAATGTTTACATCAACACAACCATTTACACAAACAATGTAGACTTACTATTTAAGCAATGTTGTATCTCATTCATTCAACCAATATTTACTAATTCTCGACAAGTTGCTGGGTTCTGTGCCAGGCACTTGAATTCAATGATGAGTCAGATGGAAATCTTGCCATCGAGGAGCCTTGAGGGAGAGATACTACACAAATATACATGATATTTAAATAAGGTTGCGATGTCAGAGCACCATGGGTGGGTGCTCCAGGGTAGAAGCTGGTGTGAATCAGAGAGGGCTTCTTAGAAGAGTATTTGAACTGGACCCTGAAGGTCAGGTGAAATTTGGACTTGTGAATGAGAGGAAGATCAACACAGGCAGAGACAACAGCATGAGCCAAGACTAGGAGCGGGTAAAGAACAGCAATAATAGTGAAAATGATAAAAATAGCAGATAGAATTTTTGAGCACTTTCCATATGTATGCCAATTACTGTGATATGTGATTTACATGGTTTTCTAATTTAATCTTCATAACAAAGCAGTGAAATAGTTACTTCTATTATTCCCCATTATGCAGGTGAGAAAACAGAGTTACAGATAGGTTTAGTAACTTGCCCCAGATTACTCTCCAAATAATCTAGGTGGGGGGAGCATTTCTATTTTGTTCATTGTGTGTGTGCCTGTGTCTGTAATAAACATATTTTAATTTAATTAAATGCCTTCATTTCTTTCTTTCTTTTTTTGAGTTGGAGTCTCACTCTGTCGCCCAGACGGGAGTGCAGTGGCCATTCCCAGTCACTACAGCCTCGACCTGCTGGGCTCCGGCGAGCCTTCCGCCTCAGCCTTCCAAATAGCTGGAACTTCAGGTGCGCATTGCCACGCCTGGCTAATTTTTGATTTATTGTAGAGATGAGGTCTTGCCAAGTTGCCCAGGCGGGTCTTGAACCCGCGGGCTCAGGCAGTCCACTCACCTCAGCCTCCCAAAGGCGCGGGATTACAGGCTGAGTCACCAAGCCCGGCTCATTTCTTTTTTTAAACTTTATTTTATATTAGAATCAGGGGGTACATGTGAAAATATTTTATATAGGTAGATTGCGTGAAGGGGAGGTTTGGGCCCACCTCCCCCTGCCACCTTGGTGAGTATGGCGCTTGGTGGATCATTTTGCCTTTCTTATTACTTCTTTTGCCCCACCCCCATTTAGCAGTGCCTAGAATCTCTTGTTCCCATCCTTGTGCCCAGGTGTGTCCAGGATTGAGTACCTACTTATGAATGAAAACATGCAGTATTCAACTTTTTGTTTCTATGATAATTTGCGTAGAATGATGGCCTCTAACTGCTTCCACATTGCTGCAAATGCCATGCTTTTGTTCTTTTTTATGGTTTCATAGTATTCCATAGTGTATATATACCACATCTTCTTTATCCAGTCCACTGTTTTGGGCACTTGGGTTGGTTTCATGTCTGCTATTGCAACACTTTCATTTCAAAGATGAGGTTCAGAGAAGTTCAGCTGGTTGGTGGCAGTGCCAGAATTAGAGTCATGTTAATGCTCTTTCCACTATGCTAAGTATGCAGTATGAGACTGAGAACAAAGACTTAGTATGTCATTTTCTTTTAGTCAAAAATTATATGGAGGAAATGTGATATCTTGAAAAGCCGCTAAACCTAGAACTGAACTCTAACCAAGATATAGCTTTTATATGCAGGAGGACAAATCACAAGGGAGAGAAAGTAAAGCGTGGTGATGTGGAACTTGTTTTGGACAAGCCTCATCTATAAAATGTTCTCATCTGTAAAATGATGCCATTAGATAAGAAGATTTCTAAAAGTTCTTCTATCTTGGCTACTCTCTATGCTCCTAGGCAAGCGTTGAAACAGAGATTATGTCTATATAAGTCTCCAGGTTTAGTTCTTTTATCTTGGTTATTCTGTATGATCCTAGGCAAAGGCTGAAACAGAGATTATGCCTTTATAAGTCTCTAGGCTTAATGGACTGACATATAGCCAGCAATGTATAATCATGGTCTAAAAAACCTACATCTGGAGGCCAGAAAGCAGCTGGTAGATAAATGAAGAGGGCAACATTCTTCGATTGAGTCCTGATTCTTCACTTGCTGTGTCAGATGATGCTGAAAAAGTCACTTGATGCATTTATGAAAACCTCCAGGATCTAATCAATTTCCTTCTTCCAAAAGATGGGACTTAGCAGGAGAGAGCATCATTTTCTGTGATGTTGTAAACTGAAGAAAAGACAGAGCTATCTATGGTTGAGGCCACCTGGACACTTCGGGTTTGTTGTCTATTGTTTCACTGTAGACAGCATGCCCCATCTGACCCCAGAGTTGAAAGCATTCCCTGCTTTAAGTAACAAGATAGGTTTATGTGTATTCCTTGCGTTGTGCTGCATTTTTTTTTAAAGGTAAAAGACATTTTTAAAATACGAGAGTTGAGTGCTGTTTATAATTCATTTTGACTGATGCCATTGCATCTAATGCAATATTTAGCTGCTTTACCTGTTTAGAAGCCTGGGAAGAGAAGTGATCCTGGAAAACATTCTCCATCTAGTGTAGAACAAGATGGATGGAGAAAAATTTTTCCACACAGCAACAATGATTACACTTTGAATTTATATAGCACCTGTCTCTGGAGAGCCTCAGAGAAACATTGAAAATATATTTTCATTTCTCATTTTTAGAGACCTGTAAGGCCAGTTAAGGAAGATCTCCTGCCACCCCTGCCATGTACAGAGTCAGAAAGTGAGGCATACAACTAGCTTCCTGATTTCCTGAAAATTCTCTAGTCCGTAGTTTCATTGTCAAAGCTAAGGTCGCTCCTAGCCCAGGCACCAAAGATCAGCATCGATTTATTGAATCCCTGCATTTTGAACACACTGGCAGCTAAATGTGAAGACAAGAAGAAATTCTTCTTCTCAATTTTGTTAAAATATCAGTAAATATTGAGCATAATCAGAGAAGAGATTTATAAATATGGAAAGAAGATTCTAGAAAGAAACCTAATGTGTTAACTTGGAACTGGAGACAGAGGAGTAAACTCATAGCTTTGTTTAAAAATATATATACATAGATGTAGAAATATACAGAGATATGTATATATATGTACATATGTATATGCATGTATGTTAATGTATGTACATACATGCATATATTTCTTACTGCTGAAAGGACCTAGAAACAATGCCATTACAGTAGCAATGCACACAACCAACTCCCATATTTTGCTTTCCAAATATAATTTTTTACTAAAAGGAAACAAGGTCCCATGGAAAATGGTTGAGTCCAAGGCTGAGGCAGGAAAAATGTAAGATGAGTTCAAAATATTTTTGGCAACAAAAGGTAAAAAAAAGTTCAAAGAATATGGGGACAAGTCAAAAGGATATAGGAGACAGGATGAAAAGGCCCCTGCTGGCCGAATTTAGGACCATTTAATTATCAAAATAAATATTGATTGTAACAGATTACCACCTCTTGCATAAAATAGGAATCCTTGAGTTCATACTGATGGGGAGAGAGAGAGAGAGAGAGAGAGACACGGAGGGAGGGAAGGAAAGAGGGAGGGAGAGAGAGAGTTCTTTCTTATAGTAAAATGACAATTAATAAATATAGGGGGATAATGATTTTAAAAAATCATCATTGAAGCACCATCATGGTGGTGACTGCTTCAAGCAGGAATTATTCATAGATGCTACTCCTGATGGATAGAGAATTGTTAAGTATTGTATATTGCTTAGTTTGGAGTATTACCATACATATTTATTGGCCACAAAGATAAAAGTAGTGACTTTAGAGTGGAGAAATCTGGCAAAAAGCAATTTGACCAGGTGACCAAGGTGTGGCATCACTAGTGTGATGTTAGGTATCTCTCCATGAAATGTGCTGGGAGGAACAAAGCATTTACTTCTGTGATATTTCTGCCCAAAATACATGCCCTCAGTGTGGTCATGAGTAGACACTTGATGAAACCGGGTTGAGGAACATCCTGTGAAATGGAAGTCCTGTCACTGACAACTGTTAAGTTCAGGAAAGATCAGAAAGGACTGAGGAACTAAGAGACGTGACAACTAAGCCCAATGCATCATGCTGAATTGAATTCTAGACCAGAAAGAAAAAAGAGATATTATTGAGAGAGCAATAATTGAATGGGGCTTATAGATTGGAGGGTGGTGCTGTATGGATATTGATTATATAAGTTGAATGGGTGAACTAGCTTTATGTTGGAGAGGGTTTGTTCCTGTTTGGGAGATATAGGTATTACTCTAGAAAGGCTTGGAAACAAACAAACAAAAAGAATAATTAGTGTGTGTTTGCACGCATGCATGCGTGTGTGTGTATTGGGGTCAAAGGGAAGGGACACAAATGTGGTCAAAGATTGATAACTGAGAAATCTAGGTAAAAAAGATACAGGAGCTCTTTGCACTGCTCTTGCAACATTTCTGAAAATTCCCAAATATTTTAAAAATCAGAATTAATTTTATGAGGTCAGATGAAAGCATGCTTCAATCTGAAGCACTTTCCATTTCCCCAGAACCAACACTCCAAATACAACGATTACAGGAATCATCCTCTTCACACCAGGTATTTGTTTGCTTGTTTATTCAACAAACATTTTCATGCACTTAGTACACGGTACAAGGCATAGCACTAGTTAATAAGAAAGGTAAGAATAAGATATGAAACTAAAAACTGAGAGAGATTGTATTTCATTGAGTGGCCAGGAAAGGCTTCATAGAAAAGATAAAGTTTGAGATGGGTTTTTATTTATTTAGTTATTTTATTTTATTTTATTTTGTTTTTTTGAGTTGGAGTCTCACTCTGTCGCCCAGGCTGGAGTGCAGTGGCCGCTCCTGGCCACCGCAGCCTCGACCTGCTGGGCTCCGGCGATCCTTCCGCCTCAGCCTTCCAAGTAGCTGGAACTACAGGCACGCGCTACCACGCCTGGCTCATTTTTGATTTATTGTAGAGACAAGGTCTCGCCAATTTGACCAGGCGGGTCTCGAACCCACGGGCTCAGGCAATTCACTCACCTCAGCCTCCCAAAGCGCAGGATTACAGGCTGAGCCACCAAGCCCAGCTGAGATGGGTTTTTAAAGCTGGATAAAAAGTGGTCGGGGAGAAATGGGTAGAAAGCACTCAAGGCAGAGGAAAGAGATAAAGCAATGCCATGTAGGTGGGGAAACAGTAGTGTTACATCAGTATTTTTTCAATCGCAAGTGGCAGAAACCCATTCAAACTGTCTCAAAAGCAAAAAGGACCTCATTAGTTCATGTAAATGAAAAGTTTATAAGTAGTGTAGCTTCCAGCATAGAATTTGGCATTGGAGCTAGAGTCCTTTTCTGTCTCCATCTCTTGGCTCTGTTTCCTTCTGGGTTGGCTTCATTCTCTAGTAACCTCTCCCCAGTGCTAGTTGCAGTTGTCAGGCTTAATAATCTGGTGGCAAAACGAATTTCTCCTTCCCAGCAATTGCAACAAAAGTCCAGTATTACAGCTCATTGGTCTAGCTTTGGTCATATTCTGATTTCAAAATCAATCATGATAAAAAGAATGGAATTCTCTGATCGCCAGACTGTGCTTTGGGTTTGCTGTTGTTGCTGTTGGGGGTAGGGTGGAATTAGTTCCCCTAGAACCATAAAGACTGAAGGTTGAAGAGGAGTAGTTTCTCGAAGGAAAACTCTAGTGCTATTACCAGAAGAAGAGGAAATGGTCATAGGGCAATATAACCCTGCCAATTAGTGTTTAGGGGAATACCAAACAGTTCAAGGACAACATGGACAATGTTACGGAGGAGTATAAGAATTAAAGTTGAGCCGGGCTCGGTGGCTCAGCCTGTAATCCCGTGCCTTTGGGAGGCTGAGGTGAGTGGATTGCCTGAGCCCGCGGGTTCGAGACCCGCCTGGGCAGCGAGACCTCATCTCTACAATAAATCAAAAAGCAACCGGGCGTGGTAGCGCATTCCTGTAATTCCGGCTACTCGGAAGGCTAAGGCAGAAAGATAGCCGGAGCCCATCAGGCGAGGCTGTGATGGCCAGGAGCGGCCACTGCACTCCAGTCTGGGCGACAGAGTGAGACTCTAACTAAAAAAAAAAAAAAAAAAAAGAATTAAATTTGTAAGCCAACTCTTAGCTGGGCTCGGTGGCGCTTTGGGAGGCTGAGATGAGTGGATTGCCTGAGACCGTGGGTTCAAGATCAGACTGGGCAACTTGGCGAGACATCATATCTACAATACATAAAAAAAAAAAAAAATTAGCCGGGCGTGGTAGCCCCTGCCTGTAGTTCCAGCTCCTTGGAAGGCTGAGGTGGAAGGATCTCTGGAGGCCAGCAGGTCGAGGCTGCAGTGGCCGGGAGTGGCCACTGCATTCCAGTCTGGGCAACAGAGTGAGACTCCAACTAAAAAAAAAAAAAAGAAAAAAAAGTCAACTCTTTGGAAGGTCTTGCTGAACTCAGACAGTGATTCTTATTTGATGGGTTAGAGCAGGGATTGGCAAACTCTATAAAGGTCAGACAGTAAATATTTAAGCTGTGCAAGCCCTATGGCTCTGTCACAACGACTTACTTCTGCTACTGTAGTGTAAAAGCAGACAGATACTAATACATAAAAAATTCAACAAAACTTTATTTACAAGTGTAGGTGACAGGCTGAATTTGAGCTGTAGTTTGCTAACCTTTGGTTTGAGGAAGCCATTGAAGACTTTGAGCCAAAACATGTATCACCAGAACTATTCCTTGGGAAGATGCATCCAGCTGCTGGATGGAGAATGGATTAGAGGGAATAGAATAAAAGTGGGAAGAAAAACGAGCAGGCTGTTGCAAGGTTCACATGTTTGTATTGTGAAGAAACCAACACAGCTTTTGTAAATGAAATATATCTGGGAGTTTGGCCTCACAGACTTCAACTGGCACCCAGCCAGGTCTGTCTGTCCCTCTCTGGCCTAGATTCTCACCATCTTGCCAGTTTAGCCACCTCTGAGATTTTAGCCACCTCTGAAATCCTGTGTTGGAGTTTGTAAATCATCTTAGGAACCTGATTATTCCTTTTCTTTACTTTACAGTGTTTTTGATTTTGAGAACCAAGTCTGTACTATTTGTAGGAAAGGAAAAATCAATAGAAAGAGAAAGTTTAATAAAAAAAAATACATTCTTCATTGACTTTAATTAACTTGGCCTTAGGTTTACAACTCTGGCAAGTATGGAAAATGAAAAACAAAACAAAACAAAAAACCTCATATCTCACCGTATACACCAGACTTTTTAAGAATAAAATCTCAAATAAATTAAAATCCAAATGTATCAGCAATGTATTTGCCAAAACAAGTTGAGGAAAAAGAATAAGAAAAAAAAGAAATGCTCTTGTAAGACATGACAAAGTACAAGATGACACTTTTAATTCCTGTGGTAAATGACTGAGCACCAGAATCAGGTCAGTCATTTATAGATATAATAGAACAATTCTGCATGTTCTCCAGAATCAAAAGGTCATGGCTTTGGTGTCTTCTCCAGTCTCAAGACTTAAGACCTGTAGTTTTTGAAACCTGTCTACATTTGCTTGTTCCTTCAGCACCAATGCTTTCTGCAAGGGCACAAGGTTCTCTTCAGAGGAGGAATGGCCAGAAGGAATGACGTGGGCTCCTGTGTCCTGCCAGGTACCTGCAGAGAGAGACCATGAATACATGAATATTTTACGTAATTATGCACCTGTGAGACTTTTCCATCATTTGAAGTGAAGCAGGCTGTTTGTAGACATGTGCATTTATGTATATAAGTACACATGCACATACGCATATGAGATGCCACACATATTCCATTAAATCACCTGGGTACTCAATTGCACAATAGATACGTAAATGACATCTATTACCTTAACATAATATAGACATAATCCAATATATAGAAATATATATACATAATCAAATAAACTGTCACATAAATAATACATACTGTTTCTATTTCTCTATATGTTTATAGCACATGTTTAGACCATAAAATACATGTTAGACTAAAAATACAAACATATCCAGGCATGTATACTATCCATATATGCACAGCATCTATGTATAATACCCATATGCATTATGTGATCTATCTCCGTCATCTCTTTGACTACATTCCCTATGGCTCTAGTACTCTCTCCCTCCATCATTATATTCCAGACTGACTTCATGTCAGTGTTTTTGCGTTGACTGTTACCTGTAACTGGAATGCCCTTCTCAGCAGATGTCACATAGACTGTTTCCTCATTTTCCTTTAAGTCTCTGTTCAGATGTCAGCTTCTGAATAAAATCTATATAACCACCCTATCACTCTGTTTAAAATTGCAACCCACCCATTCCAGCCCATGTGTTTGATCTTCTTGCTCCATTCTAGTACTGATTATTTATTTATTTAGACAATTTCTCACTCTATTGCCCAGACTGGAGTGCAGTGATGCAATCATGGCTCACTTCAGCCTTGAAACCCTGGGCTCAAGTGATTATCCTGCCTCAGACTCCCGAGTATCTGGGACTACAGGAGTGTGTCACTACAACTGGCTAATTTCTTTATTTTTATTTTTTTGTAGAGATGGGATCTTGCTATGTTACCCTGGCTGGTCTCAAACTCCTGACCTCAAATAATTTTCCCTCTTTGGCATCCCAAATCGTTGGAATAATAGGTGTGAGCCATCATGCCAGACCAAATTATTTATTATGTTTACTTTTTGTCATTGCTCTCTCCCTTCTCTCTGCCACACTGGCTAAAATGTAAGCTCTAGAAGAGGCAGGGATATTTCCCTGGTATGTTCACTGAAGTATCCAAAGAAACTAGAATGGAGACTGACTCACAGAAGACATTTGATATATATTTGTTGAGTGAATGAATAAATGGATATATTCATCTGTAAATATACACATATTCCTAAATATATACATACATATATATGTATATATATTGTGGGATCACATCCGTATATCAAGAGTGGCAATATTAATTCCTATACAAAGACATTCTGGTGTAATATGAACATATATGTGCGTATATTTAAAAGAACTGAGACACAAAGGTAAAAAGGTGTGTGTGTGTGTGTGTGTGTGTGTGTGTGTGTGTGTGTGTGCATGTGCGTGTGCTGAAGGTATTTGCTCCTGTTGAATGAACTCAGGAACTCACCCTGGGATGTAGAAGCAGTGTGTTTAAGTGACTCCCTGGGCAGCCCAACTACAGTAAGCTCTCATAAAGTTCCTAAAAAGAGAAGTTTAAGGAAACAAGGATTTTGGAAAAGAAGACTACATTGGACACAAGGAGATAGATTTTGGACTCTGAGTACTATGTTGGTTTCCAGATCATAAACGTCAGGCATGAACTCTGTTCTCTATTAAACTTAATAACAAGCTAACACAGAATTTCTACACTGAATTCTACACTGAAAACTTTGCTGTAGGTGAGGGAAAAGGACAAGGCAGAATATTTTTTATTTCATTAGGTCTGGGCTCCAACATGTCTCTCTCTTACAATATTTCTATCAGGTTCATCCTGGAGAATATGAACTAGACCTAGAGGAAAAGTTTGAAGACAGAAGCCATGACTTTTGGAGATTAGAGGAAACATTAAAAGTTACATACCTCTCTTCTCTGTTTTCCTCTGTTATTTGATTAGAGGCTTGCGTCCCCTTGAAATGTATATGTTGAAACCTAGTCCCCAGTGTGGGGCATATGGAGGTGGGGCCTTTGGGAAGTAATTAGGTCATAAGGACTCCACCCATGAGTAGGAGTAGTACTCATATAAAAGAGGCCTCAGGGAGACCCCTCATTCCTTCCACCATGTTAGGCCACAGTGAGAAGGCTTCATCTATGAATCAGGAAGTAGGCCTTCACCAGACACCAAATCTACAGGTGACTTGATCTTGGACTTCCCAGACTCTAGAACTTTGAAAAATAAATCTCTGTTATTTTTAAGCTACATAGTCTATGTTATTTTGTTATAGCAGCCTAAGTGGATGAAGACATTTCCCACTAGTAGCTGTGTGTATGTGATATGAGAATGTTATAAAGATATTTTTATTTTTCACTAGTATAATAAGAAACCAAGTTCACAGCTGAGAGTATCAGTAGTTGGAAACATAACAGCCTATTGTGAGACTCAAGGCACTCTTGAGACTCTTTAGGAACCATCAAAAATGGAATGTCCTGTCTGGCTTTCTGACTGCCTTGTGAATCCTCAGTAGAAATAAGGCACACTTATAAATCCTAATCTCTCTCACATTCCTTGCTCTTTGATGTAAAAAATACCTTTGAAACATTACTGAGACATAACTATGGTGACATGCAATTTATTGTCCAAACTGAGACACTACTGGGAGTAAGGTAGGTGCTATTATCCTCATCTTGCTTTCCTTCTTTATTTATGTACATTATTTTTGAATATCTACTTAATGCCAGTTACTGTGTGGGTTCTTCCTTGGGGACATGATGATCTGCAAAAATAACTATTCACTCTCCTGAAGCTTGGAAATTCAGTGAAGGAGAAAAGATGGTGGCATGTTCTTTCAACACATAGTTCTTGAATGTCTACATCTCTGTCCCTCTTTTAAACACTGAGGATCCCACAATGATCAAAAGAGGTAAAGTTCCTGCCCTCATGGAACTTAGAGATAAACATAAATAACTGAAAAATTACAAAATATTATTTACTCTCTGAAAGAAAGGTGTACGATGCAAAGAAAACCAAGTAGCACCCTATCCCTGACAGGGTGGGGGGATTGAAATGACTCTTCTGAGAAAATAATGTTGAGTGAAAGATGAGTGCAAAGATTAACTAGATGAAGGGGAGCAGAAGAGGAGAGAGAAAGAGAGAAAGAATATTTTGGACTTAGGGAACAGCATGTGTAAATTCCCTGAGGCAGAATGCAACATGGCATCTTTAAGGAGCCAGAAGAGAGCAGTGTGATTGGAGCACAGGTGTAGGGTGGAGGTGGGTGGGTGAAATGAGATGAGTCTGGAGGAGGCCGAGAACATACGTCATAGACATTTTTAAGCCAGGAGAAGACCTTACTTCCCCATTGGGTGCCTAGGGAGGAAGTCCTAAGATAGACCCTGGGGTATTGCAGCATGAAGGAGGAGGCCAGCAAAGGAGCTGCACAGAGGACTCGGGAAGATGAACTTGAATACAGACTCACATAGAGTCTTCTGTGCTGATAAGGCACAGAGCAGTCAGATGTTTTCCTGTGTGGTCACACACAGGAAAGGAAGTGGCCATGGAAACTGGTGGGACAGAGGTCTGTGGTCATGATGAAAAGATGTGGTCTCAGATGAACTGGTATAGACCACGCCAGAGGGTACTGTTTATATTCACACGTTTGTTCAGTCTTATTTATTGAATCCCTGTAATGAGTCAGAAATCTTGTTAAGCACTGAATAATCAACCATGACCATAAGAGATGTTATTTCTACCACCAAAGGAATTATATTTTACTTGATGATCTATACACCATATTTTAAGAGGGACAATGAAAAATAGTCTAGACCTGATAAAAGTGATAAGGCATCTAGACATCAGATCCCATGAAGAGAGTTAAAAATAAAGGTCAACATGATATTTGCTTTCTAATCTCCATAGAAGAGAGTGCAGGAAAATTCTGTTTTATTTCAGGAGGTGAGACTTGAAAAGTTCTGGGAAGCAGTAAGGCCCCCATTCACAGGAAATGCTTTAAGTTTGACCAGATGATCATCCATCATAGATAACTATAGGAGCACCGTCCATAGGGAAAGGATGGGCTGGAAATTTACAGTCTACTAATGACCACAGACATATGCACATAATGCAAACAAAACAAAACAAAAACAAAAACAAAAAACACGAGAGTGGGGAGCAGTGAGGATGGAAGATTAGTTGTACAAGATGAAAGACTCAAGCTTTCTGTTTGTACTCTGAGTGCAGAGCCCTGGCAGGTAACAATGTCCTCTCAGGTTTGGGAATGGGAAAGCATTCTGGCAGGATGCTCTCCTGCTATATTAGCTTCTAGTCAGATGGTCAATGAGATGTAAATCTCTTGGATCTGACACCTTTCAACTATAAAATTCTTCAGTTTTAAGTCTCTGATTCTATCAGCTAATGTTTAAGCAGTAGATTCTGCTCCTTAACGAAAGTCTGATGATACAGTTCATTGGAGATTTTTGTTATCCTTGAAACTGTTCTTCCAAGGCCAGCCTTTGTGAAGGAAATATGTTCTGAAGTCATTTTGGGAAGACAGATTCTTCCATCCTTAGTAATGGAGATCTGGCAAGGATAAGAATTGCCATCGTTAAAAGGATTTACCATTTATGTGCAAATTTTGGACTTTTGGATGAGAATAGCTATTTTTATCATTATCTCCATTTTAGAAATGAGAAACCTGACATTCAGAGAAGCAAGAGTTTTGTTCAATAATTCACAGAGAGGGCTTGTATCCATCAGGGTAGACTGCATTATGTGGCAATAACAAACAACCCCCAGATCTTTGGTTAACCAAATATTAAAAGTATGACTCTCTCTTATGCTACTTGAGGTGGGATTCAGGGTCCACTGAAGGTCCTGCTCTGTATCATCATGGTCTTCACTTTGGGGCCCAGGCTGATAGGCAACTATCACTGGAGTATTGTCATCACAACTGCAAAAGGAAAAGAGAGTGCATCTATTCTGAAATATATCCACCATTCAAGAGTGACTCACCTGACTGAGCATATTTCACTCGCCAAACTTAGCCCACAGCTAACTGTAAGTGGGTGGAAAACTAGATCCTACCATGTGCTGGGATGAGAGAACTAGACTATCTGGGTATAGCCTTAGTGACTGCCTCAGTGCTAGGGGTGGGGTTCCAACTCATTTCCTCTGTCTCAGCAAATCCATGTTATTACCAGTGAGCTCATGGCCTCTTCATGCTAAGTGTGGAATCAGAACTGAGGTTAGCATAAGTAAGTGATACAACTACTTGGAAAATGTTTTCATGATTTCCTTGACACTCATTTTTGTTTCTTGGTTTTTTAAATTTTCCCAGAGCACAGTGCTTTGGACATTAACGTAAGCTAGTTTTCTCTTTCATGTGACAGTGTGGTCTGGCAGGGAGACATTGGACTGGGCTCCTCTGAGAAGGTTGAATTATTATAAACCTTGTTATATTTTCTCAAGTGAATTGTTCAAAGATTTACCTGGAGCACCAGTTCAAAGGAATGATAGTTATTCTCTCCACAGAGGAAACACATTCCATCTGCCACTGAAACATCCTTCTAGATCCACCACCAGCTTGCTCACAAAGTCCTAAAATATTGTCCCTTGCTGCTCCCAAATGTCATTTTTGATCCTGTGGACACTGTCTTTGAGAATCTCTGGCCTGGGATGCTTAACTTTGAGTTTATTTCAAATAACTTGAATTATTGCAGACAAGAGAATCATAAAGTCCCTCATTTCTCCAAACAATTAATCCCAACATTCTTTGCAGCAGCAGCAGCAGCAGTGAGATAAACAGTGGTAGCTGAGAGAGAGAAATCAAAATGTGTGCTGAGAACTTATACAATAAAAATAATTAATGAGCAGGAAAGCAAGTAAGAGTAAATCATAGTAAAACCAAAAAATATAAACGGCAAGAATGGAAGCTTCTCTTCCTCAGAACCTAGGACATATAACTCGATAATTTATGGGCAATATCCTTTTCATTTCTTTGTGCCCTGGATGTCACAGATATCTAAATGAGATGGGTACCTAGACAGAATGGTCAAGTCAATAGGCAATGTGTGTCTTTGTTACACCTTGACTTGATCTATGGTATGTTTTGCCACAAAACCTATTGGGTTGAAGGGGAGGAAGAACAAACATAAATTGGTTGGGATCAGTGCTAGGAGGTCTTCATACAGCAACTTATTTAATAAATGCTATCCCTATAACTTAAGTGTTACTATCTAAAAACGAATGAGAGTCAAAGACATTATGGGGCTCTCCTAGGGCTACACAGTTAGCTGGACAAAAATTCAAACCCAGATTTGACCAAATCCAAACTGCAAATTGTTTTTTGGTTGTTACTTGTTAGATTTAATACACATAGGGCTCATTCCTGAGAAGGTTAGACAGGGATCTCAGAAATGAGATTAGATCAGCCCTTTTGATATAATCAAAGTATAATTTTCTAGAGAAACGCCAATAACGGCTAAAACTGAACAACCTCATCATGCAAGTTGGCCCCAATCCACTGGATGTGGCTGAACAATAAGTAGCATGTTGTGGCATTCTGGATTCAGCTGATCATTTGTTACAAAGACATGTCTTAGAATAGAATCTCCACATAGATTTTGTTGTTAAATATGCAGTACACAACCTGTACAACTGTATGTGGCAGTTTTGCCTTCAAAAATAGTTGAAAAATGTGGACAGAATTTAACTTTCCATGAATGGGTACAGACTAGAGGTGAGCGTGGTACCAGGGCTAAGCCAAGCCTCTTAGGTTAAGAGCTAGATATCATTATCAGCAAGAAGTAAAGTGATCGTTAGGAAAGAAAGTCAAAATTTCATCATGTACACCAAGTAAACATACATAATATAAGAATCCAACATGTTAAAGTAGCTCAATCATTGCTAAAGATGGACATGTTCAATTACTTGGAATTGCAAATCTGTAGATGGGACAATGGCCAAAACAGATTACTTGCTAAGTTTCTTGGGTATGGTGACATCTGAGCTTAATCTTAAAGGACACATGAGAGTTAGCCATGAAAAACTATGAAAGATACTTTATCAAAAGTGAGGAGTGTGTACAGAAGCATAGAAACAAAGAAACAGCACTCCCATTCCAAGAATATGTAGCTCAGTATGATGAAAAAAGGTTGTATCAAGACTTGACACTAGAAAGGAGACTGGAAGTAGATTGTGAAGAACCTTTTGTGCTATGCAAAAAAATTCAAACTTTATCCAAGGACAACAGGAAGTCCAGTCAATGTTTCCAATAGAGGAATAACATAATCAGATTTGTGGTTTATATAGACACCATGGCCATAGAAACCTGACTGTTGGAGATGGGAGGGGGCCAGAATGGGACAAGGAGACCAGTTAGGAAATTTAAAGAAATCCTGTTCCCAAATCAAGTATGACAGTGGGTTATAGATAGGGTAAGAAAGAGAAGGACAAAATAAGCATTTAAGTAATAGTCTCATAGAACTTGTTGATTCACAGGAAGGTAGGTGGGGAAGGATCAGAGGGGTCAAAAATGAATTCTGCATCTCTGGCCTGGAGGATTATGAGAGAGGTGGTACATTCAAGCAAAAGAGGAAAGAAAGGAGGAGGATCAGGTTAGGGGATGGAGGGAGGAAGTGTGATAAGTTTAATTTGGGGCATACTAAGTTTCCTTGGGGACCTAACAGTGAAGATGTAGGAAGTCATGCATGTGAGTCTGTTGCCCATGAGAGAATTGTGGAGATTTGTATCCCCAAAACAGAATTGAGATTTATCCAAACACAATCCATGGTTGAAGCCACATATGTAGTGAAGTCACTCAGTGCAGGCAAACGGAGAAGATGGCCAAGGACCTGACCCCAGGGAATGCAGTATGGGCAGAGAAAGAGAATTCTGGCAAATGAGTTATAGAAGGAATAGTCAGAGAAATAGTAGAAAAGCTAGGGAAGTGGCGTGTCATGAAACGCCAAAGGAAGAGGGAGAGAGAGCCAAGTAAGGAGCAAGCAGCATAGTTAAATGTTACAGAGGAGGCAAGTAATATAAAAACTAAACAATTATAAATAAAGTCTGTGTTGGGGGGGTGCCTAGAAGCCAGACTGTAGGAATTAAGAAGTGCAAACAGTGAGTATAGACCATTCTAGTGTTTTTCCAACCTATCTGAGTATAAAGATATTTATTAAGCTGAAAAGACTTTTGGCCGGGCTCGGTGGCTCAGCCTGTAATCCCACGCTTTGGGAGGCCGAGGTGAATGGATTGCCTGAGCCCGCGGGTTCGAGACCCTCCTGGGCAACTTGGCAAGACCTTATCTCTACAGTAAATCAAAAAATTAGCCGGGCATGGTAGCGCGCGCCTGTAGTTCCAGCTACTTGGAAGACTGAGGCAGAAGGATCGCTGGAGCCCAGCAGGGCTAGGCTGCGGTGGCTGGGAGCGGCCACTGCACTCCAGTCTGGGCGACAGAGTGAGACTCCAACTCAAAAAAAAGAAAAGAATTTTGTCAGTTCCCATGTGATAAAAATTCCTCTTTGATTGTTTCAGCCAGCAGTTGCCCCTTCCAACTTCTGTGTCTTCCACCCTGTACATTCTGCCAGAACCCCACAGATTCTCATTTCAGTTGCTACTACTCACAGGACTGCTCTTTTGAGGAAGAGTTCATGTGAGGGGAAGCTAAAATAAAAGGACATGTCTCCTCTCCCCCAAAGGCAGAAGAGAATGTGGAGCATGCTTATATAATAGTAGCAATCAATGCTTTTGTTATCATTCAAGACTGAGATAGATTTACCTGTCATTTTTATAATTCTCACAGCTGTGAGAAGTTATTACCACCTACCTACCCAACTCTCTGTTCACCAAATTCAAGTGGGAAAAATAGGTATCCAAAATTATGATTTAATGTTGATAACTATGTAAAATAAAATGTTACTTTACTTTTATCAGCAAACAATTATGCACTTAAGTGTGTTTAGAAATAAACGGCTATATGTAGGAAGTGCTAAAATAAGAGTTAAAATATTTGATGTCATTTCTAAAGAGTTTTTAGTCATAAGGCCTCAACTACTCATTTCAGAAAATTATTATTATTAGAATTATTATTAGAATTATTAGAATTATTATGATGTTTATCTGATCATGGTTGTTCTTGGCTAAACCAAGGAAACACACTAGGAACAAGAAAACGTTGCCCACCGCTTCATCCTCATTCACTCATCAGTGCTGCTGAAGATGAGGTATAAGGTATAGAGTCTCTTGTTGGGCAAAGTGTCTTAACCTACTGGAAATTTAGTTTCTTCATGTTTAAGTAGAGAAGGTTATCCTTACCTCCTATAATTGTTTTTTTGTTTTTGTTTTTTGTTTTTTGAGTTGGAGTCTCACTCTGTTGCCCAGACTGGAGTGCAGTGGCTGCTCCCGGCCACTGCAAACTCGACCTGCTGGGTTCCAGTGATCCTTCCTCCTTAGCCTTCCAAGTAGCCGGAATTACATGCATGCGCTACCATGCCCGGCTGATTTTTTGATTTATTGTAGAGATGAGATCTTGCCAAGTTGCCCAGGCGGGTCTCGAACCCATGGTCTCAGGCAATCCATTCACCTCAGTTTCCCAAAGCGTGGGATTACAGGCTGAGCTACTGAGCCCGGCTACCTCCTATAATTGTTATGAAAGTTAGACAGTTATAACTGTGCTTGGCACATAGTAGGTATTTCATCACTGCTAGGCTATTAAATGCTTATGTTGAGATTAATTGTTTATTGTAAAGGGAAAATATTAGCTTTATAATGGATTAATCAAGTTTAGCATGGCTAATCATAGAGCAATCTGAAATGTGCTTTCTGAAAGGATTAACATATTCTTGCATATATATATATATATATTTATATATATTGAATCTCATCAAGTTTCTAGTCTTTTGAAGTGAAGGAAGCACAAATAGTTAAGGGAACAGCCAAATGACATCACAAGGAAATCACGAGGCAGATCCGAATGTGGATGTATTAGAAGGAAACTGACCTGGTACCTTCAAAAAGTTGGTGTCATGAAAAAATAAAATGTGTGTAGGAGGAACTTTTGTAGAGTAAAAGGGACAAAAGGTATAAGAGCAAAGCAAAATATGTGAGCCTTCATGGATCCTAGTTTGAAAAAAATCTATAAAATATAATTTGGGGTCAGTTGAAAAACTTTGAATATAGGCTAGTTATTAAATAATATAAAACATTTCTATTAATTTTTTTGATAAAATAATGCTACTGATATTATGTAGGCTAATCCTTTTATTTGTATGAGGTGCATGTTAAAATATTTAGTGGTAAAAATCATAATGTCTATAACTCATTTTCAGCAAAAAAATAAATGTATATATGTGCATAAAGATAAATATATAAATATGATGAGATAATCATTGACTCTAGATGGTGAGTATGTGAGTACTCATTGTACAATTTTTTTCAACTTTTTTGTATGCATGAAAATTTAATAATATATGTTCAGGAGAAAAATTCAAAGAAGTCACTTAAGATGATGACAACCAAACTGATTTAATTAAAAGCAGCAAATTTAGCAGTAGAATCTCAACACAATATCCATAGTACAGAAAAAAAGATTTTACAAATGTTTATATAAATATAGAAAACTAAAATTAAAAGATATACAGAGTAAAAATTTTATCTTATATTTAAGCAAATTCATAATGATTTAAATAAGAATATGTTTGGCAAGCCAAGGATTTATCTCGTGGTAACTTGAATTTCCTGGCCTTGTTCAATTTGCTAATATTGAAAACCATTCAGGTGATAATAACTCTACTGCTCCCTCTCTTGGAGAGGAATGTAGGTCTGCCTCCTTTTTATTTTTTTCTCATTTTGGTTTTCACTGCTGTATTAAGAGTGGGCAGACATTTTTTTTTAATCAATCCATCTGTTTATCCATCATTCATTCACTCTAGCTACTGAGCTCTGGGAATACAGAGATAGATCCAGTGCTGTGCCTGTCTTGAGGAGCTCACAGCATACTGTGGAAATCAGACATTTGAAAAAATCTACCACAGTGCAGAACCATAAGGGATATTCAGAAAGGCTATAAAAAATATTTTACGATATTAGAGAAAGGAGTATCATACTCTGGCTAAGGAAGTTTGAGAAAGTTGAATTTGAAAATCAGTTCACAACAAAAAGCAAGGAACATCACATGCTCTCCAAATTTATCACATGAAGGTATCCTAAAATGTCCATTTAATATTTGTCTGTGTATAGGCAACACTAAGATAAACAGCTGAAAAACAAAAAATTCTTTTAAAACATAATTTATTTACTTGCTCATTCCTTTACCAAGTAATCACAAAGCATCTACAACATGCTATGTGTTATTATAGGATTCAGATAAAGCCTTGGGCAGACAAATTTTCTCTTTATTGGAGTTTACTTTCTAAAAAGTGGAGTGAGACAATTACCAAATAAACAAGTAGAAATACAAGAAAATATCAATGTTCTGATAAAATTAAAGCAGGATATTGTGATAGGGCTACTTTAGATTAGGTGGTTAGAAATAGCCTCTTCAACAAAATAATATTTATGCTGTGACCTATAGGACCAGAAGGAGCCATCCTAGCCAAAAACTGGAAGAACATTCTGGGAAAAGGAATATACACAGTGGAACACTAACAACCTTAAAAAAGAATACAATACTATCATTTGCAGCAACATAGATGAAACTGGAGGGTATTATGTTAAGTGAAATAAGCCAGGAACAGAAAGTTAAACGCCACATGCTCTCATTCATATGTGGAAGTGAAAAATGGTGGTCTCATAGAAGTAAAAAGCAGAACAGAGGATACTAGAGACTGGGAAGGTAAGAGAAGGGGTAGAGATAGGGAGAGATCTTTTAAAGGAAACAAAATTGTAGCTAGATAGGAGGAATAAACTTTACTGTTCTATACCACCGTATGACAACTATAGTTAACAATAATATATTGTTTTAAATAGGATATGGAATATTGTCCAAACAAATAAATGATATATGTTTGAGATGATGGATATGCCAATCACCCTGATAGATAATAAGTATTGAAACATCACTGTGTAACCCATCCATATATATAATTATGTCAATTAAAATAAAATAAAGTAAAATCAAATAAAAAGGAAACAGTATAGCAGCCTATAGGCAGGAATTGGCTTGGCAAGTCTGAGCGTAGAAGACCAGCAAGGACTGAGTAGTTCTGGGAGAGTAGAGTTACATGGATTAAGGAGAAAAGAGCAAGCTCAAATCACAGAGTGCCCTATCTGCTAAGAAGTGTGGATTTTAGTCCAAGAACAATGGGTGACTTCAAGCAAGGCTACCAACAGTCTCAGATTTAGATTTTGGGAAAGATCACTCTGGCTCCTGCGTGGTAAGAAATGAAATTCTGAAGAATGCCAGCAGCTAGCACAGAGGTCCACAAGAGATGATGGTGACTTAGATGGGAGTGATGTGGGAGGCTGGTGTCGATGGTTGGGGGAATGAGAGGGATGTGGGAAGTGAGGAGAAGTCGGGAATAAAGTATGTCACCTATTTCTAGGCTTCAACAGCTGAGCTGATGGATGGTAGTGTCATCAATGGAAATGGAAAAGCCTAGGGGAGGAACAATTTGGTTGCAGGGTAGGATATGGAAAAAAAAAAGAGTTCTGTTCTGTCCATGTTATTTGGGATACAAATTATACACCCAGATGTACAAGTCAAAAAGGAAGTGGGCTGCATAAATTACAGCGTAGTAAACACCCTATTTATAATTTTAAATTTCAATTAGCTTGTCCACATAGAAAGTAGAAAATGCATGTGCTCCCAGGACCCAGAAATTCTGCATTTAGCAATTCCCTACAGAAATTCTTGCACCTGTACACCAGGAGACAGTAGCAATGACATTCACTGCAGCATTGTCTGTAATAGAAAAAATTGGAACAACTTGTGTCCATTAATAGAAAAATGGATATATAAATTGTGCTTTACGCCTATGATGGAATTCAAATGTGACTGATAAAATGAACTAAATCCATATGTATCAACATGGGTATAGCTCATAAACATTATGTTGGATGAAGGCATTGCAGAATGATAAGGACAGTGTGACAACATTTTAAAAATGTATTGCGGGCATATGTTGACACGGATGTAATAAAATTATAAACATAGGAATAGAATACACATTAATTTATTTGTGTGGTCATTTAGGGAAGGAGGAAGAGAAATGGTCTTGGGAATGGTGACAATAGGAACTTCAATTTTATCTGAAGCACTGTAGTTATTTTGCATAAATAAACAGAAGCAAAACAAACAACAACAACTTGTCACTTGCATCAACTAATCACATGGTCCATTTCTTGGTGTTATATGGACACACCTGGTAAGGAGGGTTCAGGCTGCAAAGGAGTTCATATTAGAGTCCAGCCAAAGCCTCAATCCCAGGAATCAAGTCTCTGACCTAGTTTTCCTTGTCAAGGTATTTACATTGAACACGGACACACATATACAAGTTAGATAGAATGTCATGTCTTTTGGCTAGAATTTAAGCAGAAAAGTCATATTGGATCTCACTAGCCAAAAATACAAATAGTTCTTGGATTATAAAAATAACATTTAAGGGAGGGGATAAATTCTGCTTTCTTACAGAAGTTCTAGGCAATATCAGAGTAATTTAATTCACAAATAGTTCTTTGGTTGTGATTGTATTAGGACTGTGAAATACACCACAGTAAAATGCCAATGACTGCCTGCTAAAACAAAGATGGTGGACATATAGCATTTCTTGATATTCATATTGCACCATGATGGAAAATTTGTGATCTATAAACGATTACACAACAGAGCCTTGGCCAAAATTTTACAATTTAAGTAGCTGAAATTTTGTTATTTTGATATTTTGATTTAGTTTTGATTGTTGTGATTTTTCTTTAATTTTCCTCAAGTATATCAAAATGGTGTGATGGTGACTTGGGATGGATGTAATATGGTAATAATGGGGTGAGAAAGATTCAAATTAATGGAATCTACTCAGCATTCCTCTCTCTCCGTAAGTATAGTACTCTCAGATAGGTAAGTGTTATAATAAATATGCCTGTTATTAACCTTTAAGCATACTGGAATGTTTTGTTCTTGATGCTGGTAATTTCAATTTCCCACCTTAAGTAGGTAGAATCAGTCTAGTACTTCTCTTCTCTCTTCCTCATTTAAAGGACCTTGAGTCATAACTCTGCCAGCCTATAGATCAGACTAGCATGAGCATCACATTGTCGAAAAGCTGCTTGGCAGTCATTGGCATTTTACTGTGATGTATTTCACAGCCCTAATACAATCCCAACCAAGCACCATTTGCATGGCAGCTTCTCTTTTTGCGGCCTTGTCTGCTACTGTTAAAGAGCTAGCAAGCCTGAAAGAGAACTAGCCAGAAGACTAGAAGAGGAATAAAACCTGGTAAAACTAATTGGGCGGTCCAAATCTAGAAAGATGGACTCAGGATGAAGTATTTTGTGTAATGGGATGATATTTGATGGTACTGAGCAACATGCAATTTTTTGTTTTTTGGTTTTTTTCATCATTCTCGATGAGCCCTTGTTCCATGCTGGCTTGTGCCTCTATAACTAGTGTCAGTCCTAGGCAGTTAGAACATAAGGGGCAAAAGGAGCTCAGGATATGACATAGAGGACATACAGCAGTTAGAAAATAGAAGATGTGGGTGGAGATGAGTCAGAAATATCCAGATAGTTGTGAAAGAATTAAAAATTATGGTGAGAGTAGATGGAGAGGAGACAGTCACCAGCAACCTTGGGGATACTAGAGAAAGGTCATATGCTTTCAGGAGAATTCCTCTCACAAGTTTACTTCTGATATGGTGTGGGTGATACATAGCCATGATAACTGGGAGGAAATTAATAAGTGAAACAGGCAGAGCTATTAGCACCTAAGTCAGGTAAGCAATCCAGAGGATTTCTTGAGTCTCAGTGAGGGGATACACTGAGGCAATGAGGGAGAGAGAGAGGCTACTGTATTTAGGGGCTTTTCAAATGACCAGAACAATAGATTCCAGTTGTCAGTAGCAACACCTTGCTGCAGATGCAGCCTATCACACCTCAGCAGTGATTAGTCCAGGGATCAGAACAGACCAGCCACTTCCCAGCGAAGATAAGAGAGAATCTGGGGACACCAAACAGAACTTGTGCCTTCTTTCTCTCTACTTCAAGAGTGTGCAAAGAAGCCTTGTCATAAGATCCAGAAATTATTTCAGGATAAAGAACAGGGAGGGAGCAGTACATTCTAAGATAAGGCATTTACCTAAAACAAAAAAGTAGTTAGAAATAAATAAAAATTTGAGACTTGTCTCAGAGACTAAAAGATAAATTTTAAGTATATTTACTATGTTTTCTGGAAAGAGATTAGTGAAACTGGAAGAGATTGATGAATTGTAAATTTCCAATTCTAGGTTTCCCAGCTACCTGTAGAGGTGGCGGAGTGGAGCTCTTGAAAACAGATCATGAAACAAAGAACTTATATTTTCTTAGTATATTTTAGTGTATTGTGTAAATTTGTGGCACTACTAAAAGTTCATGGTTAGTATTATGCCTATTTTTTTAAAAGTTGGTGTAAAATAAATGCATATTTACATTCACAACTCTTTCACGTGCATTTTTATGGCTTCTAAAGAATATATACACCCTATCAAGACACAAAACATTTCCAGATAAGGAATCAGGCCTAGGACATTTTCCTCACACCTCTCTTCTGTTAACCACTGTACCCTCCTCCCTGAGGCAGCCACTGATCTATTTCCCATCAATATAGAAAATGAAGATTTTTATGTTATGTAAGTGAACCATACAGTTTGCACTCTTGTGTCTGACTTTTCAGTAGGTCATTTCTTTTTTATCACTGACTAATATTCCATTGGATGAACATACCAAGTTTTATCAGTTCTTTTTTAAATGGATGTTTGAATTGTTTCTATTTTATTTTATTTTATTTTATTTTATTTTATTTTATTTTTTTGAGTTGGAGTCTCACTCCGTTGCCCAGACTGAAGTGCAGTGGGCGCTCCCGGCCACCGCAACCTCGACCCGCTGGGCTCTGGCAACCCTTCCGCCTCAGCTTTCTGAATAGCCGGAATTACAGGCGTGCGCTACCACGCCCGGCTGATTTTTGATTTATTGTAGAGATGAGGTCTCGTCAAGTTGCCCGGGCGGGTCTCGAATCCGTGGGCTCAGGCAGTCCACTCACAGCCTCCCAAAGGTGCGGGATTACAGGCTGAGCCACCGAGCCCGGCTGAATTGCTTCTATTTTAGACTAATACAAATAAAGTTGCCATGAACATTCTTGAACAATTCATTTGGTTTCATTTCTCTTAGGTAAATATCTAGGAGTGAAACTGTGATATTAGAGTCAGCATACATTTGGCTTGATAACAAACTGGCAAACAATTTTCCAAACTAGTTGTACTACTTTATATTCCTACAAGTAATATAAAAGGGTACTGCAGCTTCATAATCTCACCAAGATAACAACGTTTGTTATTGTCAATATTTTTTATTCACAGTCATTCTAATGAGTATGCAGCAGTATCTCATTACAGTTTTGATATGTATTTTCTTCTTTTTTTTGAGTCAAAGTCTCACTCTGTCGCCCAGACTGGAGTGCAGGGGCACACTCACGGCCACCGCAGCCTCAGCCTTCTGGGCTCAGGTGATACTTCTGCCTCAGCCTTCCAAGTAGCTGGAACTACAGGCGTGTGCTACCACGCCTGGCTAATTTTTTAATTTATTGTAGAGATGAGGTCTCACCAAGTTACCCAAGTTGGTCTTGAACTCCTGGGCTCAGGCAACCCTCTTGCCTCGGCCTCCCAAAGTGCTGGGATTACAGGCTTGAGCCATTGGGCCCCGCCTGATATGTATTTTCCTCATGACTAATGATGTAGAGCAATTTTTAATGTTCTTTTGGTCGTTCATATATCTTCCTTTGTAAACTGTCTGTTCTGCTCTTTTGCCCATTTCTTTAAACTAGGTGGTTTGACAACATGGAAGTGCTCTGTTCAGCTCTCCTTCAACAAAATCTACTTTGGAAAATATTGTTGACTAACAGTTCCCAGCTGCTGCTCTCACCCAGTGCCTGAGTCTAAGGAGGGTACAAGTCTAGCCTATTCCCGCCTGAAATGGATTTCTCTAAAGGGAGACTTTTGCTCAGAGTTTTCATTGATCTGGCTGAGATATTCTCAGACTATGTTGCAATCTTTCTCTCCTTATCTGGGACAAGTATCAGAACTGCCTTGTGGTTTGATGCCCTTCCTTACCTCCCCTTCTCTCCTTCTATTTTGTCATTAAAGAGCACTTCATCTCTAACACCTCTAATCCCATTTTTGGTATCTGAAGACACAGTTTGATCTTTTCTTGTTATTGATGTGTAGGAGTTCTTTTTATATTCTGGATACAAGCCCTTTGTCAAAATATGTATTATAAATGTTTTCTTCCAGTGTGTGACTTGTCTGCTAATTATTATTATTATTTTAGCAATGATTTTTGATAAGCAGCAGGTTTAATTTTGATAAAATACAGTTTACTAATCTTTTCTGTCATGGTCCTTTCTCTTTGCACTTTAAGTTCTTAAATTTATTGGCATGGTGATGTTAACAATATTTCTTTGTTATTGCTTAATATTTGTAGAATCTGTAGTGATGTCTTTCCTTCTTTTTGATATTGGTAATCTCATTTATTTCAAGATGATATCTTAATCTTGAATATTAGGATTTCTTTTCGGAATTAATTTACCTTTGATTTATCAACTTTATCGATCTTTTCAATGAATAGACTTTTGCATTTGGCAATTTTTTTCTACCATGTAATGATTTCCTATTTTATTGATTTACATTATTTTAAAAATTATTTTAGTCCTTTCACTGGTGGGAGGTTTAATTTGCTCTTTTCCTTTGAGCTTTTTAAGATAAGCCTTTAGGGCTTTGGTTATCAACTTTTCCTATTTTCTTTCTTTCTTTTTGAGTTGGAGTTTCACTCTGCTGCCCAGACTGGAGTGCAGTGGCCGCTCCCAGCCACCGCAGCCTCAACCTGCTGGGCTCCAGCGATCCTTCCACCTCAGTCTTCCAAGTAGCTGGAACTACAGGTGTGCGCTACCACACCAGGCTAATTTTTTTTTTTTTTTTTTTTTGAGTTAGAGTCTCACTTTGTCGCCCAGACTGGAGTGTACTGGCTGCTCCCGGCCACCACAGCCTTGACTTGCTGGGCTCCAGCGATCCTTCCGCCTCAGCCTTCCAAGTAGCCGGAATTACAGTCATGCGCTGCCAGCCCCAGCTGATTTTTTGATTTATTGTAGAGATGAGGTCTCGCTGCCCAGGCGGGTCTCGAACCCGCGGGCTCAGGCAATCCACTCACCTCAGCCTCCCAAAGGCATGGGGTTACAGGCTGAGCCACCGAGCCCAGCTAATTTTTTGATTTATTGTAGAGATGAGGTCTTGCCAAGTTGCCCTGACGCATCTCGAACCCACGGGCTCAGGCAATCCACTCACCTCAGCCTCCCAAGGCGTGGGATTACAGGCTGAGCCACCGAGCCTGGCTCCTATTTTCTACTATATTAATTTAAAGCTATGAATTTCCTTCTAAGCAATGCCTTATCTACATTCTACAAATGTTGATATGTGTGTTTTCTATATCATTCAGTTCAATTCACTTTCTAATTCCCCTTGAACATCTTTGACTCTTGGTTTATTTATGAGATGTGTTGCTTAATTTCTAAATATTTGGAGAATTTTCCAGATGTCTTTTAAAATTAATTTCTAATGTAATTATGCTGTGTTTAGAGAATATATTTCATATGATTTCTATACTCATACTGAAACTTATTTTATGATCCAGAATGTAATATATCTTGGTGAATGTTCAATTTCGCTTGAAAAGAATGTGTATTCTGCAGTTGTTTGTTGAAGTGTTATAAAAATGTCAGTTAGACTTAAGTTGGTTGATAGTGTTCATATCACCTATGTCTTTACTAATTATTTTGTCTTCTTGTTTTATCAAATACTAAGAACTGAGAGGGGGTGTTACAATCTCCTATTATGATTTTATATTTATGTATTTTCCATTTAGTTATGTCAGTTTTTGCTTCATGTATTGTGAAGCTCTGTTATGTATACAGTCGCTTAGTACTCTTAAATCTTCTTGAATAATTGACTTAAAATTGCTACAAGGTTTTTCTTTATCTCTGGTAGCACTCCTTGCCCCAAAGTCTTCTTTTTATGCCATTAATATAGATACTCCAACTTTCTTTTCATTGGCATTGGCGTAGTTCATCCTTTTCCATTATTTGCCTTTTATTTGGGTGTATTCAGTACATTTAATGTTATTATCGATATGGTTAGTGTTAAGTCTACTCTCTCGTTATTTCTTTTCTTTTCTTTTTTTTTTTTTTTTTGAGTTGGAGTCTCACTCTGTCACCCAGACTGGAGTGCAGTGGCCGCTCCCGGCCACCGCAGCCTCGACCTGCTGGGCTCCAGCAATCCTTCCGCCTCAGCATTCCAAGTAGCTGAGGTACAGGCACGCACTACCACACCCGGCTAAGTTTTTGATTTATTGTAGAGATGAGGTCTCGCCAAGTTGCCCAGGTGGGTCTTGAACCCGTGGGCTCAGGCAATTCACTCACCTCAGCCTCCTAAAGTGTGGGATTACAGGTTGAGCCACCGAGCCCAGCTTATTTATTTTCTATTTGTCATTTTTTAATGTTTTTCTATTCCTAACTTCTTGGGTTAAACCAAATCTTTATTTTAGAGTCCTATGATAATTGAATTATTGACTTTTATTTGTGCCTATATGAAATATTTTTTGTTGTATAATTTCACAGAAACATAAGAACCTTATAAGTATAATTACATTTACTCCTCCATCCTTTCTGCTACTGTTGTCATATCTTTTACAACTATACAGGTTTAAAAATCCACAGTATATTATAATTGTTGATTCAAACAGTATTTTAAAGCACTTAGAAAAAAATAGTGTTTTATACTTATCAACATAGTTACCAATTATAATGCACTTCATTTCTTCTTAAGTCTGAATTTCAATTTGATGTAATATCCTTTTAGCTTAAAGAATTTACTACATTTCTTGTGATATCTTCTGGCACTATATTCTTCTAGCTCTCACTTAGCTGAAGATATATTATATTATCTTTATTTTTGAAGGGTATCTTCACTGTGTATATAGTTCTAGATCAAGAGGCTTTGTCCTGTTTTGTTTTCAGTAGTTTAAAGATGTCTGTTTCTTATTTTCTGGCTTGTAGTATTTCTGACATGAAATCAGCAGTGAATTTCATCATTGTTACCTTCTAGCTACTATGTTCTTCTATTCTGTTTGCTTTGAAAAATTTCTTTATCTTAGGTCCTTCAGAAATTTAACTATTGTGTACCATGGTATGTTTTTTGTATGAGGGTTTATTTTTTCTGGATATTCACTGAGTCTTTTGAATCTGGGGTTTTTATTTTCATCAGCTTTTGAAAATTTTTGGATATTTTTTTCATTTATTTTTCTTCTATAACTCTCTTATATCTTTCCAGGACTCTAATTATACTTATAATAGACCACTTGATATTTTCTCACAGGTTAAAGAGGATCCATTCATTTTTGTTTGTTTGTTTATTATTTCCCCTTTTACTTCTTCAGTTTAGACATTTTCTATTAATCTCCTTCAAATTCACTGATTTTCCTTCTGTAATGTTCAATATGTTATTAAGACCATTCAGTGAACTTTTCAATCGATTTTAATTATAAATATATAATTCTTCAGTTCTAAAATTTTATTTTCATCTAGCTCCTTTAAAAAAATAGTCCTTCATTTTGCTTGACTGAGATTCCTTATCTGTTTATTCATCATGTTCATCTTTTACTTTACAGCTTTTAGTACATTTATAATAGCTGTTTCAATGTTCACCTTATGTGTTACCTGCTCTCAAGATTAGACCTCTGCATTCTTTGTTGTTCAATGTCTGAAAACAATTTATTTCAAATTATTTTCCTTTTTTTAGAGTTGCTTACAAAGGAAGGTTAAGAGTGATACACATTAGTTTATCATGGCTGAATTCTATGACTAATGTAAAGGTTATAGGAGAGTATTCCCAAACCCACGTTATCAAGTAAAAAGAGAATGTAGTGATTACACACACACACACACACACACACACACACACACACACACACACTCACATACACATGTCTACTCAATCTGATGTGTGTGTTATCTATTTTCTTTTTCTGTTTATCTTTCCCTTCTCCTCACTGATCCTCCACTTGTCTAGCAAGTTTTGATTGTTTGGATTTTGTGGTTGCTACATTGTTGAGAGTCTGGGATTTGTTGTGGTCCTTAAAACCTCTTTTGGAGTGTGTGTGTGTGTGTGTGTGTGTGTGTGTGTGTGTGTGTGTGTTTCTGGAAGTCAGCTAATTCACACAAAAGCAGATCAGTTTGGTTCTGTTGAGGCTTGGCATTAGTTTGGATGGGCAGGCTTTTGAGTAGTTCTTACTCTATTGTTAAAGTGGTAGCCTCATCCCAGCATATGTCTTTGCTGAAGATGTAAGCTCATGGCAGAGGTATTCACTGAGGGCAATCTACTCAGGCTGGCTGGAAATCCAATATCTGTCTGCACTGTGAGACCTCTGTGATCTCTGATCACTTTGCAGTTTTCACATAGCTGTTCTCTGCCAGTCTTTGTTGAATCTTGACTTATTCACATACAGATTAGTATTAGTATTTGGTCAAGACTTAAGAAGATTCAATGCAAATTTCTGGAGGTATTTTTGGCACCGTTCCCATATTTTTAGAAACTTACCTTGCAAATTCTAGCTGTCACAGTAGCCCTGAAATCTGATCTGTTTTATTTGTCCAATGAAACTGATGTTTTCTCTATGGGCTTCACTAATGTAGAATACTTAAAAATATTCTTATGTAGAAACACAATATGAATGTGGAGGTTACCTTATGTGTTTCCTGCTCTCAATAAATATTAGGGTTCTGCACTTTTTATTGTCCAATACCTGAAAAAATGTTTTCATATACTTTTTTCCTTTTTTATAGTTGCTTACTACAAGAGGTTAAGAAGGATACACATCAATTCATCATGGCTGAAATCCATGACTAATGTAAAAGGTTACAAGAGAGTATTGCCAAACTTGCATTATAAGGTAAAAAGAGGATGCAGTGCATACACACACACACACAAGCACACACACACACTCACACACATAGATACAAACATATATACATGCATATACAGATATATGCATATATACACACACATATATACACATATACACACATATATGCATATGTGTGATTTGTATATATGTGTATACATGATATATAATATGCAATACAGCATAAATGTAATACTATATGAGTGATATGTACATAATTTGTACATATGGTACACATATATACCAATGAATTGATTTGCATTTCCTTCAATGTATTTTTTCAGAAAGATGTTTCAAAGGACCCCTGTTATTTATTTATTTATTTATTTAATTTTTAATTTTTTTCATTTTAACGATGTGGGGTATAATTCAGAATTAAGAATACAAATGGTCATTTTGAAGATATTCTTGTTGTTGAGGTATGCCCCCATCACCCTCCCCTGGTGGTTTTCTACTACTGCCAATCCTTTTCTTATAGTAATATGATAATTGCTCAAGTTTCGCCTATCAGTGAGAACAAGTGGCACTTAGTTCTTTGTTTCTGTGATAAATCACTGAGTATTATAGATTCTAGCTCCATCCAAGTTGCTGCAAAATTCGTCATTTTGTCCCTTTTTATGGCTGCATAATATTCCATTGTATATATGCACAATTTTTTTAATATAGTCCTCTTTCAGTGGACAGCATGGTTGGTTCCGTGTTTTTGCTATTGTGAATAATGCTGCAATAAACATGCCTGTAGGGAACCCCTATTTATTCTTCACCCAACTTGAACCAATCTGTAGAAGTAAAATGTTAAATCTCAGTTTAGGAAAAATTTTCAATGACATCTCCACAACTATGGGATAATGTCTGGACCCCTAACAAATCTGTTTTGAGTACGTCTCACACTCTGGCCTCATTTCCTGCCATTTCATATTCCACCTTAATCCTCATACCATTTTTGATCCCCAGTGATCTACTTGTGATTTCTTAAATATATCGTCCTCTTTCATACCTGCATGTCTTGCGTATATCATTCTTTCTTCCTAGAATGTCTTTTATTCCTTTTTTTTTCAAGAAAACTGCTTCACTTTTCCTGTAAAGGTTGTCTGTTCTCCATCAGAAATATTAAGTATACTTCCTCAGTTTTTCCTCTGCTATTTCATTTATCTTGGTGCATTGAAATTATATTTTTATATATCAATATCTCTACTTCCTATTCCAATTATACTATAAAAATCACAGCAGGACCATGTCTTATTCACTGGTGTATCACCATCTCAGTCACAGTATCTAGCACATAGTAGGTTCCCACTGAGTGTTTCTAATTAGATGAATTAATAAATATATACATGGGTGAAATGAAAAATAGGTATCTCTATTTTCTAATAATAATACACTTAGCCCTTGGACAGTAGAATCCAAAGACCAAGTCACATGTTTCTCATGCTGTCCAACATCCATTCTGCCTCCTGGTTGCAGATGTGAATTGTATTATTTCTCAGAAGCCATTAAGAAGTCTTCAGAGAAAGCACATGAAATTACCTCCAGTGCTGGTTTGCAATAATGTCCTTTTGTTCTCAGATAGTCTCCAGTTGACAGCTATCAAGGTTGTTCTAATTTGTGTCAAACGGGCCATCTACAGGGAACATTTTGGAATGGGGAAGGTTCAGGAGATAGAAAAAAAGTAATGAATATAAAGTGTAAATGCCATAGTAAAGTAATAGAGACATATAATAACAGCAAGGGAAATTTGACCTTCTGGCCGGAAACTCGATCGTGAACCAATTGGAGAACTTTAGAAAATTGGATCAGCCTCAATAGTCACAGAGTAAACATGGGAAGCGCAATCCAGTCTTATTAAACATAATGCACACTTAATGCATAATTTTATTGCAACCAATTTCATGCTACTGCTTTAAATGAAGCTGGGTTTACTTCCATTGCACCAGTCCACTACCATTAGTGCCTCTTAAGAGAACGGCAAGGCCAGTAAACTGTCACTGGGCTGATCTCTTCCTTAGCCCATACTTTCTGCTTCATAAATTCACCCTGCTCCCACAGCTTGTACTGAAATCTTGTCTTCATTCAGTACATGGCTTTTGAAACACTACACTGTTTTGGCAAGTTGTTTGCATATGCGAATGTTATTGCATTTCCATTTTATACCAGTACATAAGGCAGTGAGTCTTTGCCTTGGGAGAATGTTTGTCTAAATCCCAGACACAAGAGTTGAAGTTCTTATTACCTATAAATTCAGTCTGGGGTAAAGGTAGAATCTGCCTTGTGATAAGGAGAGAGATGTGATTCTGAACCCAAAAAGAGAGAAGAAAACCCACAAGATGCATCTTCTCTATGTTTTGAGGCTTACTTTTTTCTATCAATATTAATTTTGGACAATTTGCTTTCAAATTATATTTCTCTTTCTTTGGGGTCTAGTCTTCATATATCTAAATATAAGATGTGATGTTAAATAATGATTATAAAATCCAAAGCCTGATGACTGACTTTGAAGTCTTGGTTTTGCTACTACCTGTGTAAGCTTGGCACATCACTGCACCTCTCTCAGCCTCAGTGTCTTCATCCATAAAATGAGGTTCATGGTCATCTTGCGAGCAGTGAGGACAGTCTGTGAAAGCACTCTGCAAACTTGAACGTGGTTTGCGTATATTATTGTAATTAAAGAAAAGCATTGAATGTGATAAATTACCAGCAAATCAAAATCTGCTAAAGTCATGAGTCTTCCTATAACCAAATAGATGCTAAATTTCCAAAGATGTCCACAAATATATTGCATGTATTTTAATTCTACTACAGAATTTTGAATTCTCATCTTTAAAAAATCAAAATCTAATAATTTCTGTATTTTCACAAAACAAATTCTAAGAATCATTTCTGTATTAAAACAAATTTTTTGAAAATATTTTTCATCTGCTGTGGGATGAGAAAGTAAATAGTACCAAAGCCTATGAAGACATCAGTAGCAGGTTCACAGATCTCTGGAGTTCTTTAAATCCTGTACAATACCTTGCTTTCCCCTTGAACAACTCACTCCCCACAGGACTCCCTTGAAAGTGCCTGCCCTGTCAGGCCAGGAAATACTTTGGCATTGGGGTTTGTAGTAGCCTCATAAGGGGTGCTCTTGAGGTGGCCACAGGAGATCCAGAAAGGAAATCACTGATCTGCATTCTGAATTCTGAATTCATCTGTATTTCAAAGAACAGCTATAAAAGAAGGCTACTGCTTCTAGATAGTTAAAAATTAAGCCCGGCCAATTTTTTCACCATTTCCAAAATCTACCTAGTGTTGTAAAGAGAACAGTGTTCTAGTTGTACATCATGCCATGGGTGCTCAAAATCATTCATAGTAGCCACTCCAACTTAGAATGGGGTTAGAGGCTGTATCACTGGGAAAACTGAGCCTATCTTGGGGCCAGAGTGGGTATAGGCAATAGTCCTTCTGCTTCTGATATAAACAACATTCCTTTATATTATTTTTTAAAAATTATATGCATACTCTGTTCTATTCCAAATGAGATTGAAAGTTCATTGATTTGTTTATCAATAAATATCAGCTGAGTCCAGGATACTGTTGGCTGGCTCTGTGCTAAGCACCAGGAATACAACAATGATTCTATACTGAAGAATTTATAATCTATCAGTGAGATACTCTAAACATGAAAATAACAAAGAAGGTAGGGTACAATAAAGGCCACAAAGACAAATAAAATTCAAGGTTAGAGAAATGCAAAGGACAGAGAGGACACTTCAGTCAAATAAAGATTTATTTTACTATATTGACATTAGTTATTATTATTAGTTTATGACGACAGTTTTTAGTTAATAACAGTTTTAAAAATTCTTTCCAGATTATAATTATAATTTAAAAAATTTGTCCAGCACACGTCATCTGATCTGGGACACAGGAAGGAGTATCTGCCCAAATGAATAGCATCCATGGTTCAAAAACTAAATGTTAAGTGTGTTAATAATGATATTACAACTGATGAGGACAGAATAAGGTACCCCCTTCCATCTGATGATGGGTGGAAAGGACTTGTGGAATTGGGAGTTTTAATGAACCTAATTTTTATAGGCCAGGTGGCTACTTTGCCTCTTGGCATTTCCCTGCATCCTTGGAAGTCATTGCCCTACTCACTTTACTATGACTTCTCTCCTTTCCCTGTCTCCTCCTCTTTCTTTTTTTCCTTCTCCTTCCCCTTGCTCCTCCTCCTCCTTCCTATTCCTACCTCTCCTTCTCCTACTCCTCCATTTCCTTCTTGCTTCCTCCTTCTTTTTCCTCTCCTCCTCCCTCCTTTGCCCCTCCTCTCTTCTTTCTCCTCCTCCTTCTATACATTTTTTACTCAGGAGTAATTCACATATTAGATGCATGATATGTAAAACTCACCATTTTGAAGTATCCAATTCATGGTTTTTCATATATTTATAAAGCTGAACAATCATCAACTCTAATTCCAGAACATTTTTTCTGAATCTGGTTCTTTCATTAAGCATACTGCTTTCAAGTTTCATCCATGTTGTAGCATGTATCAATACTTCTTTCCTTTGTGAAGCTGAATGATATATCCCACATTTTAGTTGTCCATTCATCAGCTGATGGACATTTGGATTCTTTCCACTTTTTGGTTGTCATAAATAATGTTTCTATAAACACATGTGCATAATTTTTTTGTGTGAACATATGTTTTTATTTCTTTTAAGTATATATTTATGAGTTCAATCACTGGGGTGTATGGTAACTCCATGTTTAATCTTTTAAGGAACTACCAGACTGTTTTTCAGAGCAGCTGCATCCTTTTCCATCTCTGTGATGTAAGAGGGTTTCAATTTCTCTTCTTTCTTACCAATGCTTGTTCTTTTCTGTCTTAAATTGAAGCCATCCTAGTGGGTGGCATGTACTTATGAAACTTGATTTTCATTTCCCCAATTGTTAATATGAACATTTTTGCATGTGTTTACTGTCAATTTATAGATCTCCAATGGAGAAATGTGTATTGAAATCCTTCAATTTTAAAATTGGTTATTTGTCTTTCTGCTTCTGAGTTCTAAGAGTTCTTTACATAGTTTAGATACTAGTCCCTTATTAGACACTTTACTTGCAAATGTTTTCTTCCATTCTATCAGCTGTCTTTTCACTTACTTGATAGTGTTCTTAAGCACAAATATTTTTCATTTGGATAATACTTTTCATTTAGATGTATTTGTTTTCTTTAGTTGTTTGTACATTTAGTAGCATATCTAAGAAGGCTTTGCTTATCTCAAGGTCATAAAGATTTACTCTCATATTTTCTTTTAAGAGTTTTATAGCTTTAGTTTTTACATTTAGATCTTTGTCCATGTGTATTTAATTTTTGCACAGTGTAGGGTGTGAAGTAGGAGTCCACCTTCATTGTTCTGCATGTAGATAGTCAGTTTGTCCAGGGACATTTGTTTAAAAGACTACTTTTTCCCTGTTGAAAGATATTGGCACCCTTGTCAAAATTCATTTTACATATCAATTAGCACAATTATACTCACAACAGAGACTTGGGAGAAAGCACCATGGCATTCCAGATGAAGAAATAAGAGGAATCTGGGCATCCAGCTAACCTTGGTAATCATATGGTTATGAGACAGGGAAAACAATGACTAAGCCAGAAGTAATAAACAAAAGAAAATATGGCAGTCCTGTGTGAGTGGGTCCAAGTGTTTGTTTTATTTTTCCACTCTCCTCTAATGCTAAGAGAAGTACAGGCTACAGGCTAGAGGCTGGCATGCAGCAAAAATCTTAGCAAAACCTAAAAATAGTGTACAGAACTGATGTTCCTGATAAGAAAGAGTTCCAGGGGATTTTGGGGTTGTGTACGTAGCATTAATTTTAGAGACACTGTATGAAGAGACAGGAAGAGAGGAGACTTCGTTCTCCCTCATCATCCATGGTTAAAAAAGATAGAGATTCACAGACTAAAATGGTCTGTCATCCATATGCAGACTACTGATTTAATACTAGTTTACATGTTTATTTTAGCATGATGATTGCAACAGATATATCTTTTGTTAATTATTAATTATCTCTCTATACTCTTGTATAAAGATTAACCAGCAAGGGGCATAGGCAAGACCCCCCTCCCACACCCCACCTTGTTCTGCATGACAGACATTCCTGGGAATGCTGGAAGGAAGTCTTCTGGAAGTTGGAAGTTTATAAGTGTGGCTGGCAAGATTTGATATACTCATTTGTGTGTCCCTGGACATTGAAAAACTGACTTCAAGGATTTCAGAGTGACTAGCAATAATTCCACAACATGCCATCCAGAGCTGGGAGAGTGGTAAGAGAAGGTGAAACAGCTCTCAAACAGGCTATAGAGAAAATTCAAGATGTATTAGAACTGTTGGAAAGTAAAAAGAACAAGAAAGGTTAAACAAATATGGTCAGAGGGAATTGAAGCCCAACCATGGTTTCCATCTGTTCCATATCATGTATCTGCTTTTACATCCTTACCTCCCCTTTATGCATCATCCATCAGCCATATGGTCTGGTTCTGCCACCTTCTCCAAAACTGCTCTGTCTAAGATCACCAGGGACCAATAAAATTTCAAATCTTGTATGCTTCTTTCAGCTTGCATCCTGCATATCTTCTCTATCATGTTGAAAAGATCAACCAACACTTCCTTTTGACACTCTCCTCTATTTGCCATTCACCATTCTACTCTCCCTCTGATATCTCCTTTTTTGCTTCCTTCTACCAATCATTTGAAATCAGGATGCCAGCATGTCCTACAATTGACGCATGCTCTGCAAGAGTTCTCTGTAGTTGTCCAATGATGAACTCATCGTTTTTCTCAAAAATTATCATCCTCTAGCATAGATTGTAACTATAAATGCCAAACTAGTCTTCCAGATTCAGCCTCTCCTTCCACCATCCACCCTTACTGGGATCTTCCATTCTTACTGGGATCTTTCTCCACCATAAATATGCCCATCACTCTAGCTAAGACCTTCAATGACTCCCCATTGTTCAGAGGATCAATCCTGACCATAAGCCTGATTTCCATTTCTTGTCTTTAGGCCAAATTTATTGGTTCTTAGAACCTGAGCCCCATGTGGACTGTGAATTTGGGATTTTCTTCATGCTATCCCTGCTCTAGTCCTCGTTGTCTGATCAGGATCCCACTTCTTGGATTAAGAATAAAACTCCATCATTGCATAGGAAATAGTGTCCAATGACTCACACTGCTAATCAGACATTTGATAATTTGACCCAGGTGACTTTGTCAATGCCTTATTTATTCTTACACACACTCATACATATCCCTTTCAGTTGACCTGAAAACTCATTGTTTACTCAAATATGTACATTTGTTTTTAACATGTATCCATGTGCACACGTACACACATATATGGTTACATAAGTCATGATAACTTAGCTTCAGCAGTTGTGAAGAAGCTTTAGAAATTATGCTGAACAAGAAGGTGAATATGAATCAACAATAAAGTGAGTTTGCCAAAAAAAATAGTAAGTGTAATGTTGGTCTGAATGGAGGGACGTAAATCATACATCCATTCAACAGTATTATTGATTAGTCTACTCTATGCTGTATGCTTCAGATATGATACAGTACCTGCCTTTTTGAAGTTCAATGTCTCCTGGGAAAATAGACATTAAAAAATTGTAGCCATAGAAATAAGTATAGAATTATAAAGCATGATAAGTTCTATAAAGGAAAAGAACAGAGTACAGGGAAAGAGTATAATGGAGACTTAATTTAGATTAGGAAGTGAGAGTAGAACTCTCTGGGAGAGGAGACTAAGAACTGAAAGATGGAGCCAGGAGACATGTGAGAAGAAAAGAAGTCCAGGCAGAAGGAACTGTCTAGCAAAGGCAGTGTAAAACGGCTTTAATGTTACCTTAAATTTAATGGTCATGTTTGAATGCAGGTTTTATTGAAAAATCATAATTTATTTCAAGGTGGTCATGAAATAACCCATTGCTCTCTACTTTGCAAATAAACTCGCGAAGGCTATTACAGACTAGAACTTTATCAGAGGAGTAGTGCAAAATATAAAGAACACTAGAAAACCAGGAGGAAAATGGAGGTGATTAACTTGGAGAAGACAAAATGCTGGAAAGAAAAACAATATTTTTTGAACATTTGCTATGTACTAGTCATTGTGCTGGAAACTATCATATACATTATCTCATCCAGTTCTTACCACAACTTTGAGAGGTTGACATTCTACAGATAAGAAAGTTGAGGTTGAATGAAGTTTAGTAACTTGTACAATTAATAAATAGTAGAACCAGCTTTCAAGCTTAATCCTGTCTTTTTGATGTTGGTGCTCTTTTACTACACCATTGTCAGAAGATCAGTATTTTTAAATCTCTAAAAGATTGCCAAGGACCCGGGTCTCCATAACAGGAGGACTAAAGGTAGCAAGTGCATTTGAAAGGGAAATGTTTTAATTCAAAGTAGTGTCTATGGAGTTAGAAGGCTCACCACGGAGGAGGTCAGATCAGGCAAACAGACCAGGAGAGCCAGGGTCAGTAAAGAGTCATATCCAACTGAGAGTCTGGGAGATGCAAAGGCGTGTCAGGGAACCGGGAGGAGCTATTCAATAAGTGAGATATAACAGCCATATGTAAACCCCATGGACTCTTATCTCATTACATTTGGGTTTCTTTTCCCCATTCCTGATCACCTCCTAAAAGGCCCCATCTCCTAATACTATCATCACCTTGGAGGTTAGAATTTCTTTCTTCCTTTTTTTATGAGTTGGAGTCTCACTCTGTCACCCAGACTGGAGTGCAGTGGCACGCTCCTGGCCACCGCAGCCTCAACCTGATGGGCTCCAGCGATCCTTCCTCCTCAGCCTTCCAAGTAGCCGGAAGTACCGGCACGCGCTACCACGCCCAGCTAGTTTCTGATTTATTGTAGAGATCAGGTCTCGTCAAGTTGCCCAGGCGGGTCTCGAACCTGTGGGCTCAGGCAATCCTCTCACCTCAACCTCTCAAAGTGCTGAGATTACAGGCTGAGCCACCGAACTCGGCCTAGAATTTCAACATATGAATTTGAAGGGTTGAAGATCACAGACATTCAGACCATAACAGATTCCCTCAGAAAAGAGCATGAACGTTGTATCGTGCTGGGGCTGATATCACACTTTTCCTGGGTCACTCCTGGCCAGTGACTGAGCATTACTAGAGCCTGATTGCTTCTGAGACTTTGTTGGATGGGCATTGTACCAGAATTACTCCCTGCCCAATCTGTCTGCTTTTCAAAGGACTCAAAGTGACACATACTAAAAAGCTAGAGAAAAACTAGAAGTCAGGCCATTGGCTCGACCCATTATAATAATAACTAAGTCTTATGTAGTATATCATACACCAGACACTTATTTTGTTTATATGAATTCGTTTAATTCTCAGGACACTACCCTTTTTTAGCACCAGTTTTTGATGAGGATTTACAGAAAAATACAGATCTACCCTAAGTGTCACAGCTAGTAATTTGTAGAGCTGGGATTTGTATTCACTATGTGAATACAACTTCAAAATAGAGTTGAAGTTCATAATTATTATGTTGTTTTGAGCAACCCACTTCAAGGGGGTTTCAGGCAAACTTGAAAGACAAAGGAACAAGGTTTTGTAAAATGTTTGATGATGTGTGAGGTAGTCTTCCTGGCCTGCTTTTCTCTCCACCCCTTCTTCTATTCTCTGCTCCCTCCACACTGGCCTTCCTTCCTCACCCAGGGATCTCTGGGTCCTTTTCCTTCAGGGCCTTCATAATCAGTGCTTCCTTGGCCAGGGACTCTTTTCTATACTCATCTAATTTCACAGGACTAAAGTCTACTCAATTGCCACATCTTCTGGGAAATCTGTCCTGACTCCCAGCCTATGTCCAATTCCCTTGTTACACTCATGCATGACATCTGGTACTTTTCTTTTTCTTTTTTTTTTTTTTTTTGAGTTGGAGTCTCACTCTGTTGCCCAGACTGGAGTGCAGTGGCCGCTCCCGGCCACCGCAGCCTCGACCTGCTGGGCTCCGGCGATCCTTCCATCTCAGCCTTCCAAGTAGCTGGAATTACAGGCACGCACTACCATGCCTGGCTGATTTTTTGATTTATTGTAGAGATGAGCTCTCACTGCCCAGGTGGGTCTCGAACCCGTGGGCTCAGGCAATCCACTCAGCCTCCCAAAGGCACTTCTTATTTAGAAATCTTATTGCAACTTCAGTGAAGTAACTAATTCTGCAGTGACTTGTTTGATGTTTATCCCTTTCCACAGACTTTCCATTTGTTTTACTCCTCAGGGTATCCATCCCTGTGTTCAGCTCCAGTCTGGTATGAATTCATTGACTGGATGACTCTACCCTGGCAGCTTGGGTCTTAGCTACCTAGGAGAAAGAGTAGACAGAGGCTTATAGCTAACATGCATCCATACTCAGAAAAATAATATATGTTTGAAAATCAGATCAGGATGGCCCAGATGAACACTGAGTGCACCATGGTCAGAGGTATGCAGAGGATGGTGGACACTTGGTGGGGACTATGCAAAGGAGTCAGCATGGCAGGTTTGATTTCAGAGTCAGTTGTACCCTTTCTATTTCTGAGAGTTCTTGAGTGACCTCTGGACAGCATCCACAGGTACCTTGCCATCAGCCCCAAAATGCAATATTTGATCCTTATAAATGAAGCAGAACACAGGGTAGGGAACCAGCTAGCGGCAAAAAATGGAGCATTTTCTCTGGTTTAGGTTTGGTCTTTATTCTTGCCCTGCTGAAAGCCCTCCTTTTCCATACCACCTGTCCTGTTTTCTTAAGAGAGAAAGGAGGATATAGAATAGATCATACCTAAGGTCCTTTAATTCCAAGAATCATAGGTCATATTTCTTAGTATGATTGTTGCATCCTTCCAGATCCCGACTCTCTTTAATGTCATAGGCGTCTATCCTTTCTTATCAGTGATCAACACAATGGAAACATGACTCTGGGGGAGAGTAGCACACAGATTGAATATTCTTGCCTCATAGAGCTTTAACTTGAAAGAATAACAATGAAAAAAAAAGAATTTTCGGTAAGACTTTGAATTCATAAAACTGTTCCACAAAAAGTGTTTCTTTTATTTATCCAAAGATTTGTGTGACAGATGATATTATTTCCACCTTACTGATGATGAAACTGAGGTTCAAGGGGGGATGGGATCTGTCCAAGATCTCACAGCTGGAAGCATTTCCGGGATTTGAATCAACTCTGAAGCTCAGCAATTCTGTCATTACTGCATGTCACCAAATAGGGTCAAATGTAAGGAATACATATTTAAGTAATAGCAGCTGCTTTTACACTTAGTGAATACGAATATAAGCTTGGTCATTGGCTTTGTATATAGAAGCCATAAATGAGAACTGAAAATGAATCATTTCTGGACATGAATTTACTAAAGAAGTATTTTGATTATTTAGCAGGTGAAAAATCCATATATTCTTGGTATGAGCATACTTAATAAAGAAAAAAAACCCCAAGGACTCATGTTTCAATCATCATTAAACTAAAAATTCAAGTATCTCAGCTTTTACAAGTAATAACAAATTAATATATGCATAAACAATTGAGATGGTAAAGACATTTCAGAAAAAAATAATGTTGACATTAATCTTTCAAAGGATTATTGTTAAAATAGTTTTGAGTTACTTTAAATTCTGAAAAAAAACTTTAAAAAAAATCTCTTGATGACTGAACAGCTGGTATATTAGAGTGGGACTGGAGTAAGGAATGCTTTTCGCAGACAGGCAACATAGTTGAGGAATACAGACTGGGGCTAGAAGGCAGTGGACTAGGTCTTCTCCTGTCATTGGGTGAGCGTGGGTGAGCCAGTTTCCTTGTCTGAACCTCACTTTGTGAACTGGGAGTAACTTTACAAAGGTTTAGATGTAATGACTGACATAGATAAAATTACATTAGTTCTTTTGTGCAAGACTTACAAAATTTTAAATACTTCTCTATGCATTATCTTATCTATTTCCTCCAAAGTCATCATAAAGTAGGTAAAGAAGAGATATGTACCTTCCTTGCAAGGTAGGTAAAGAAGAGATGGGTAGACGAGGAAACTGTGTCCCAGTGTGGTAAAAGTTCACCCAAGATTGCGACGCTGGCAGGGTGTCAAGTCAGGACTTGACCTCAGGTCTGATGGCTCTACTCTGGTGTATTTTCCACCCATCACCAAGCAATGACTGGCACAGGCAAGCCAACTGAACAAAAGCGCCATGTTTCCTTTTTAACATACAACTGTGGGGAAGGATGTGAGGTGACTGAGCTTGGTGAGAAAGGCATTTATGTGTAAGAGGCTTCTGTGCATTAATGCTGTGAGTGAGAAGTCAAACTAACATCTAATTTTAGTATGCAGCTAGTGCAGTGTGCCTGTTAATCGTATTCAGTCAGGCTGACTGAAGAGGAGAAAGGAATAAAATAAACATTTCACTTAACCTTTACAATTCGTATATTTTGATTGTCCCACCAGCTTTAGAATACCATTCTCCCTATAATCGCCAGCCATTTTCTGTGCTCTCCACCCACCCATGCTCCTTCTCTGGTGTTTGTCCTCTCTTCTCTTCCTACCCTAATCATATTTCCTCCCCCTGCTTTCTACCTCTTGTTACTCCACATGCCACTGTTTTTAACCCTGAGTCTCTCTCTGTCCTCTCTTCTACTATAGTCGTGGATGTGAAGCAGGCCCACGAGAGGGTGAAGTGGACTCTGAGATGACCTATTAGACATTCTGCATGTGGAGACCGCCAGAAAAAGGAAGAGACATAAAACTCCATAAACCACAGAATAATGAATTTGACATTTTCCATACACCAGAAACAAAGGGAGAGGTAAAGAAAATAAGCAAATGAAATAGTAAAGTAAAAGAAGCTTTTTACTTTGGCATTCTCAACCTACCTAAGTCAAAACAAACAGCAACAAAATATTATGCAGTGAAAGCTATGGAATGAAAATTATTTTTACATTATTGTTTTCTGCTTGGTAATTACAAATAGGATGATTAAACAATAACAATACAAGGAGGTTGGTGTGGACAAGGCTGTGGAATTTAATACATGGGAATTTTCATAGTGCATCACCTTGGCGGGAATGTAGAAAGTTATCTTCAGGTTGATCTGAATTAGTAAGTTATGTACCCCACCAAAATGTGAACAAGATGAAAACCTCTCTGTTACCATAAGCAGTTGGTCAGGACACAAAACCCCTAGAGTAGATCTGTGCTGTATTGTTCCATTTGGTAGCCACTCGTGACATGTGGCTTTTGAGTACATGCAATGTCACTAGACCAGACTCAGATGTGCTATAAATATAAAATATATACCAGATTTTGGAAACTTAGTGTGATGGAAAAAATCAAATGTAAAAGATCTCATTAATGATTTTTGTATATTGATTACATATAGATCTAATAATATGTTTGATGTCTTATATATTTAGTTTAGTAACATAAATTATTAAATTAATTTTACCTGTTTTTAAAATTATTTCTAATATGGCTACATGTTTCATTTTTGTAGTTCTTGTTATATTTCTATAGAACAGAACTAGATTAGAGTTTCAGAATTGCAATTAGGAGCAAACAAAGAAATCCTTTACAGAATAATAAAAGTATGACCAGTCTAGGCAAAACTGGAGAGTATTTGAGAGAGAAAAGTATCTTAAGATTATTAATAAAATATAGATACAAAGTTAACTTTGAGCAATTGTCATTGGAACCAGAGAAAACAGGCGATTTATTATTATTTTTTGTTATAACAATGTTTTTGGTTTTGGAGGAGGAATTGGAAGTTCTTAAGACAAATCTAATGTTATTTGTGTATTATTTAAAATATATACATTGCACACAACTGGTTATATTCAATAATAAGTTCTGTACAGAACAAGTATTCTGCAATATTCAGTAAATCCTTTTACAGGTTTCACTGAGCTCCACTTCAAGGACTCCCTTTAGATGTTTGTATGGCACTCCATCTCAGATAAAATTCCAGGGGCCAGAGTGCCTGAGAAAAAGTAAGCTGTTCCTCTTATGGAATGTGGCTTCAACTAGGCCTATCTGATGAGAGATACTTTGCAGTCTGTTAATATTTCTGTTCACTTAAAAGAAATCTCAATTTTTAAAAAACCCAGTGTAAAAAAATTAACTTGAATTTAAATAAGATATTTGCAAACCCAGCCTTCTGAGTGGAAATGCACACACTGAGACATCAGGGTGACCATGTAAATGTGAGTTACTCCCATAAAGGAAATATAATGAAAACTTCAATTATTCCTTCTGTGTCCTAGAACTACTATTCACAATGACTGTGGCTATGGATCAAGCTGGGTTCCCTTGGGTTTTCTTTTAAAAGTATAATATTTATTTTTTTATTTGTTTATTTATTTAGAGTTGGAGTCTCACTGTCACCCAGAGTAGAGTACAGTGGCACGCTCACGGCCACCACAGCTTCAACCTGCCGGGCTCAGGCAATCCTTCTGCCTCAGCCTTCCAAGTAGCGTAACCACAGGTGTGCACCATCACACCCAGCTAATTTTTAAAAAAATGTATTGTAGAGATGAGGTCACTCTATGTTGCCCAGGTTGGTTCCGAATCCCTTGGCTTAGGCAATCCTCTCACCTTTGCTTTCCAAAGTGCTGGAATTACAGGTATGAGCCACCACGCCTGGCACTATATTTATTTTAAACCAATTAAGAAATATAATATCAGAAATTTTTTTGTTTGTTTTTCATTTCCTCTAGTTCTAAATTGCAATGTAGGAATAGGAGATGAGGCCATCTTTAAACCTGAGTGAGAAAAGATGACTGTGAGTCTTTCATGTCTAACACAAATACAAACTGAAAGAACTTATTACAGAATGAAATTCAAAACTCAGATTTTAGGTTTCAATTGTGTGATACAAAATAAGAGACTAAATTCTTTGTATTCTTTTTAACTGTATCCCAACCAAGATGTCTTCCTTTTTCTTTTCTAGGTTTAACAGGAAGAATACTGAAGATAGAAGCTAGTGCCCATGCAACACTTTATTCTGTGTTGACCACTGAAGACATCTGTAACTTATTTTTTTTTCTTCTTTGTTCTGTTTTTTTCAAGGGTGCAGATATCCATCTATGGTTTCTTTATTGTACTTACTGAGATAGGTTACTGAGATTTATAATGTTTCCATTTGACAGTTTTTCACAGAATTAGTATTATGTTCTGAGTTTAGCATTTAAATTTCTACTTGTATTACAGGCAATCAAGTTTCTGATCTGTTTCTTAAAAGCTGTAAGATCTTTTTTTTACTTTTAATTGATTTTATTATACAGATGTGGGGTACAAGTCAGTATTAACTACATAAGTAGGCTGCATGCAGGTAAAATTTGGGCCTCCAACTGGTCCTTACTTCCCCTGGTTTGGGGCCAGGTACCCTTTATGTTGTTATGAGCCCACCCCCTCCCTCCCCAACCTGTATCCTGTGACTGCTGATCCCTCCCTTGTACTAATGTGATTAATGTTCAGGTCCCACTTATGAGTGAGAACATGTGGTATTCAGTTCCTTGTTTCTGTGTTAGATCACTGAGTATTATAGACTATATCCATCAACGTTCCTGGGAAGTCCATATGTGTGTCCATCTTTATCACTGTGTTATATTCCATCGTGTATATGTACCACACTTTTTTAATCCAATCCAGTTTCAATGAGCAGCATGGTTTGTTCTGTGTTTTCGCTATTGTGAATAGTGCTGCAATAATCATGCATGTGCAGGTGTCTTTTTGGTAGAATGATTTATGTATATTTATGAGTATATTCCCAGTAGGGAGATTGCTGGATCATGTAGAAGGTTAATTTCTAGTTCTTTGAAGAATTGCCACACTGCTTTCCATAGAGGTTGAACTAGCTTGCACTCCCATCAACAGTGTAGAATCATTCTCTTTTCTCCCCACCTGCACCAGCACCTGTTGTTTTTTCATTTATTAATGATGGCCATACTTACTGGAGTTAGGTGGTATCTCATTGTAGTTTTGATTTGCATCTCTCTGTAATGATTAGTAAGGTTGAGCATTTTTTCATGTATCTTGGCTGCTAGTAATATCTTCTTTTGAAAAGTGTCTATTCATGTCCTTTGCCCACTTTTTTTTTTTTTTTTTT
>NW_007255703.1:498578-509183 GCF_000164805.1 Carlito syrichta
GCTGATTTTTGATTTATTGTAGAGATGAGGTCTCGCTGCCCAGGCAGGTCTCGAACCCGCGGGCTCAGGCAATCCACGCACCTCAGCCTCCTAAAGGCGCGGGATTACAGGCTGAGCCACCAAGCCTGGTTACTTTTTTTTATTTTAAAGATATGGGGTACAATTCAGGGTTAGGTATACAAATGCTGATTATGCAGGTACCCTTGTTGATGAGGTATGCCCCTCCCTCTCCTATAAGTTTCCCTCAACTGCCAATCCCACTCCCCTCCCCTGATAGTTTCCCACTACTGTCAATCCCATTCTTATAGTATTATAATAATTGTTCAAGGTTCACTTATGAGTGAAAACAGATGGTACTCTGTTCTTTGTTTCTGTGATAGATCACTGAGTATGATCGACTCTAAATCCATCCAAGTTGCTGTGAAGTCCATATTTTTGTCTTTCTTTATGGCTGCCTAATATTCCATTGTGTATATGTACCACATCTTTTTTTTATCCAGTCCAGTTTCGATGGGCAACATGATTGGTTACATGTTTTTGCTATTGTGAATAGAGCTGCAACAAACATATATGTGTACAGGTATCTTTTTTGTAGAATGACTTGAGTTCCTCCGGGTATATTCCCAATAGGGGAATTGCTGGGTCATATGGAAGATCAGTTTCTAGTTCTTTCAGAAATCGCTACACTGTCTTCCAAAGAAATTGCACTAGTTTGCATTCCCACCAGTAGTGTAGAAGTGTTCTTTTTCTCCGCATCCTCAGCAGCATCTGTTGTTTTATTAATGATGGCCATTCTTACTGGGGTTAAGTGGTATCTCAATGTGGTTTTGATTTGCATTTCTCTGATGAGTGAGACTGAATACTTTTTCATGTGTCTGTTGGCTGCTTGTATATCTTCTTTTGAGAAGTGTCTATTCATGTCTTTTGGTGTTTGGGACTGTTTGGTTGTTTTCCTTACAGCGCGTTTGAGTTCCCTATAGAGCCTAGATGTTAGGCCTTTGTCAGATACACAGTTGCTTCGCCCACTTTTTAATAGGGTTGTTTGTTTTGTTCCTATCAGTTCATTTGAGTTTCTTGTAGATCCTGGATGTCAGACCTTTGTCAGATACATAATTAACAATTTTTTTCCCCATTCTGTGGGTTATCTCTCCACTCTCTTGATGGCTTCTTTTGCTGTGCAAAACTTTCAGTTTGATGAGGTTCCTCTTGTCTATCATAGCTTTTATGATATTAATTTTTGGAGATTTGGTCAAGAATTCATTGCCTATTGCCTACTCTGATTTGCATAAGGGTGCTTCCTATGCTTTCTTCTAGAATTCTTATAGTTTGAGGTTTTGTATTTAGGTTTTTGTTCCATCAAGAGTTGTTTTTTGTATATGGTGATAGGTAGGAGTCCTGTTTCTTTTGCATGCGATTAGCCAGTTTTCTTAGCACCATTTGCTAAATATGGTCTCTTTTCCCCAGCGATTGTTATTGGTGTCTTTGTCACAGATGAGTTAGTTGAGATACCATGTTTTTACTTCTGGAATCTCTGTCTTATTCCATTGGTCTATGTGCCTATTCTTGTACCAATACCAAGTTGTTTTGGTTACCACAGACGTAAGATCTTTTACAGGTTATACAGTCATTCTGAGACTTAATTTATTCATTCATAAGATGGGAATGATGATATTATATTCACATGGAGATTGGCTGAGACATGGTCTGTATACTCACACACAGAACGATTTGCTTGCTGTCTATAACTGCTAAGCACATAGTAGGTATGCATATCATAGCTACAGAACAGCTGTTACTTGAAATCAGTTCTGAAAAACTATTTTAAGAGACAGATGCAAGCTACTTCAATGATCTTCCACAGTGATGGGAATATTATTATGATGTTGCCACTCATATCAACACAGTGAACAATATTGAGGAGGACTTTGGGCTGATCCATCTAAGTCAGAAACCCAAGGAATAACTGTTAAAATGTTTTTAGATCTCAGTGGGTGCTGTCTTATTCCAGAGCCTCATTTTACAGGATGTTGGCTGCAGTTGTGACCCAGGTTAAACACAGACCATGTTATCATATCTTGGTATTGCTCCATTCTTTCATCATATATTTATCAAAAAAATTATGGAGCTCCGTGGGGTGACAAGTAGTGTTCAAGCAACTGAGAATATAGTTGCAAACAAGGCAGTTGGTGCCCTTACCCTCACGGAGTTTCCACTCTGGAAGGAAACATTAAAAATAATCACCAAAAATAAACTCAGACAAGATCTATGATAAGAACAAAACAGACAAAGCATGTTACTTTGAAACCGAATAACAGCCATTTAGCAAGGCAGGATCAGGGCATTTCATGTCACATGGGGATGAGCCCTGGGAGGCCCATGAGCCCACAGGCTGCTAGGAGACACGAGCAGAGGTGAGACTGGGCTTCTCCAGCTCCACCACACTGCTTCAGGGACTGTGCGGGGACCACAGATGCCAAATAGACAAATCTTCAGTTCTCTGATTGCAAAATGGGAAGGATTCCTCCCTGTTAGGGTCAAAAGGATTAAACAAGCTAATAGAAGAAAAGCACTTAGAGTGGTCTCTTACACACAAGGTTTATTGTAAACACACAATAGCTGCTGTCAAAAAATTCACAGAAACTAAATAACTACAAAATGGAGTAATAAAAATACTAGAAAAGATTGCTAGAAGCTTCCGGAAGAGAGAGTGACTAGTACTCTTTAGCAAAAGTAGAAAAGGAATCTAGACGGGTTTTGAACACAGAATAGGAGTGTACCATGGGGGCCAGATTACTGCAAGGAGAGGAAACAGCATGTACCATGCATGAAAGAGCATGGCTCCTGGTTGGAGGTGGACAGTAATTGCTTCTCATGGCTGGAATATGAGTGCCTTGGAGGAGGGGTGAGAGGTGAACTGGCTAAGCCCAGAGAATAATCCCTCTTTCTATGGCTGTCAGGAGCTCTGGGAGGTGATGGGAGAATAGGAGAGCCAGAGAAAACCTCCGAGGTCCAGGCCCAGACACGGTGGGCCATTTGAACCTCCATCATCTGAGAGGTGAAACCCCAATCGTGTGCCAAATTGCCTCTTCAGGCTCCAGCCTCTCCCCACTGCGGACTGTTTGCCTGTCTGGAATGAGATAATTTGTCAGACACCAGCTGCTGATCATTCTTTCCTCATGGGCACATTTATTATTATGTTACAGTGCGCATGAAGAATCTTTACCATCACTGGAGTGAAAATGATTAAAATGTAGGGTTTTGCTGTTTGCTGTTGTTGTGTTGCAGAAATTCTCAAGCCTTCCCTCTACCAGAGACAGCACCATTGGTCATGAGCTGTGTTGGAGGAATAAGCTGGGGGGAAGTCATTGTCATAATTAACGAAACAAGGAGCAGAGCACCCCAGGGTGTGGAGCTGAGGAAGGAGGACTGTTTGGAGCCTTTGTGATCAGAGCAGGAGATCGGCAGCCCTGACGCTGGGCTACAGTGTCTGAAAGAGTGCCGGGGATGGGCTGCTGGCTGGTATCTAGAGCCGCACCATGTCTAATTATGTACCAGGAGGCAAGAAAAGGTGTAGGTCTGTCTTTCCAGTTCAGAGGGAGAAAAAAAAAAATCTGTGGTGTCTCGCGTCTAAGAAACGAACAGGCTGACCTTTTCAGAGCGTCTGAAAGAAAAAACCAGATGTATTTCTCAAGAGTCACTGTGACTGAAGGCTTGCATTGTGCACTCACATAAAGGGATAGCTAACCAGAAAACAGCAGCTGATGATCTGAAGCCAGGCTGTGCTATTGTCCGGCACACAAATGTTCTACAAGGACCCAGACCACCATGCAGTTCTCTGTGCACAGACTATGGAGGTTGGGGGGGGCGGGTGGTGAGGGCTTTTTTTTTTTTTCTCCTTTTCTTTCTTCCCTTCCTGAAACCTTTTCCTTCCAATCCCTCTACAGTCGCTCACATTCAACTGCTAGCAATTATTCCCATTGACCTTCCTCGCTCTCCGAATGGGGTGTGGGTCTCTGAAGGTTTTCTCTTTGTACCTGACAATCCCCTGTTACAGGCAGGCTCCAGGGAGGAGGTGAGGTCTCAGCTCCCTGGGGATGATGACTGGGAATCGAGTGGCTGTGATTTATTTTCCATAGAGCAAAGTCAAAGCAAGGCAAGTGTGTGCTGGGAGGCAGACAGGAGGATCCTCCAGCCTCATCAAGGGCTGCTTTTCTATTGTCCTTGGGGAGGCTCAGGGAGAGCACTGGCATTGTTGGAGGGGGAAGGGAGAAGAAGAGGCAAGATGAAAAAGAGGAGGCAGCCAAGTGAGATGGGAAAGTGAGTCGCTTTCTCCATTCCAGCTCAGTTTTTTTTTTTTTTTGCTTTCTCCTACAGCACTTACTTTCCTTCAGTGGGTATATTTCAGCTCCCTTACAAACTGTAAAGTGCTTGAAGGCAGACTTACCATCTTATCCTCCTTCTTGTCTTTCCATTGCCCCAAGTGTTCTGTTTGTGCCAAGCTGGTTCCTAGGAAATATCTACTCCAGGAGATTAACTCTGTTCCCAGTAGATGATTGGATCTGGCTCCTCTTTGTCATTCAAAGAGTACCTACTCCTAGTAGTAGCCTTCCTTGACTAACTCATGTAAAGTGGCCCCTGATCCAGGAGCTCTTTATACTTTATTTTGTTGATTTTTTGGGGCTATGTCTATAGAAGTTTATTAAACAATATTTATCAGCCAGGAGGCAAAAAATAGTTCACATAGCATGATGAAGTCATAGCTTTCTGTCCTTTTAAAAGATCTAATGACACTTTCACAAAAGTCTACTTGAGGCAGACTCAACAATATTTCAGAAGTATAATTTTATGATTTTTGAAATTAAAATCAGAAATCTTACTACCCAATGGCTGGACACAGGATCACTTTGGGGTCAAGTCCCACGTACTGTCCCTAAGGCTACAGGTTATCTCCTGTTTTATATTTGCCCCAGAACTCTGTATTGGAGATAATTCAGAAAATATGTTTGTTTGCTTTTTGTCTCTTTCCTCCACTAGACTGTTCTATATAGTAACAGCAGCAAGAACAACATTGACTAATACTTATGGAGTGCTTCGTGTGTGTTGGGTACTATTTAAAAAACTTTGCACATATTATCTTACTCAGTTTTTCATTTTGTGAAAGTATTTCCAGTGTCAAGAAGAGTAGCTGATACTACTTGGAATTCAATAAATACTTGTTGAGCCAGTAGAAGGAATGAATGCTATACCCTTCCAAGGTTGCAACTAATAAGTCAAAGCAAAGTCCTACAAAAAGAGATGTTATGAGAAAGCGACCAAGTCAAGGAAACATCTTAATGCATTCTTGAAAATATGGGTGAGGCTTTCTTTGTGCAATAAGTTGCAAGGAACTAATTTTTTGAAATATATTCTTAATTAAAATGCATCAGGGAGTTGGCTATTTTGAGAGAATTCTGTTGTGGTTTCTTTTGTTAAGCAAAGAATTATTTTGTAATGCAAATAGATCATCCCCCTCCTTCAAAATAGTAATCACTGGTAAGAATATCACAAATTAGCATTCTTCCAAGTGCTTTTCTATATATATAGTCATATGCTTACCCACAGGTTTTTGTGTCACTAGAGAACTCAGTGTATGGAGCACACCCTCAGTGAACGATCCCCTCAATACTAAGTAAATATTCCTATGTAATAACAAATAAGGAAACAGGTTTAGGGAGATGGTATAATTTGGATAAGGAACATCCTTTTGATAACTTTACATCTGAAGAATCCTCTCATGATCTGGGATGATTAAAATTTAGAATTATTGGTTTGAATTATTGGGTTATTCCTCAATCACAGATGCTGGTTTCAGCCTAGATTCACTATCTAAAAACATATTTATTGGAAGCCTTCTATGTACCAGGCCTTGCTGTAGGAACTGGGAAGAACGTCAGGAAACAAAATAGGAAAAACTACTTTCAAGGATTTTCCTGTAACTTCACGGTCCAACATGGTAGCCCCTAGCATATGTGGCTGCCAGAGTTGAAATTAAATTAAGAAAAGTTTAAAATTAAAAATGCAGCTCATTAATTTCACTAGCTAATCTCAGGTACGTAAATACTTGAGTTTCCAGTTTTCAGTTGCCACGGTGTATGGTGGATACTGTATTGGCAGGTACAGATATAAAATGTTGCCACTAACATAAAAAGTTGTATTAGTGCTGTTCTAGATGGACAGCAAACAAATATGTAATGTGTCTGTGGTGGTAAGGGTGGTGAAGACAATTAAAACAGGCTCAGAGGATGAGCAGAGATGGATGGGGCTCATTTATACAGGATGTTGAGGTCTTCCAGCCAGAGCCTGACTGAAGAGAGGGAGCTATTGCCATAGCTATTTGGAGGAAGAATATTCCAAAAGGGAGATTGCAGGCCATGGGAAACCTCAGAGTTTTGTCTTTCTTTCCTTTCTCATCTCCTCTAAACTTTCCTTTCCTCTGTCAGTCATTCTCTCTCCCTCTCTCTGTCTTTCCCTCTTTCTCTTCATATCCCTGTGCCTTATAACTTGTGCCTTCATGTCAAGATAGGTTTTGTTTGTTTATAACATTCTTGAGGAAGTCAGAGCACAGAACAATGGTTGGCACCAAACATCAAATTCTCTTCTCAGCCCAGGGTTCTGATTCTGTGGCTGCAGGACTTGGCAGATCAGTTGCTTGTTAGGTGGGCATGACAGTTGGGAGACTAGGGCTTGGTTGAGGTTTTCGCCTTATGGCAAGAAAGATAACATGGGTAATGAAAATTCCTTAAAAACTGATACTAGATTCTGCTATTCACAAGATAAATGTGATGTAATATTTTTCTCATTAATTCTTTTAACACATTTGTTGAGCATTTACTATGTACCCAGTAGTTTGCCCAGGAATGGGGAGATTTCCAGGACACTGGACTTTCGGCACAAAAACCAGAAAAGCCCTGGGCTGAATTGGATGCAGTGGTCAGCCTACTTGTGGTGAACGTGGTGACTGCAAAAATAGGGAACCATGTCTGCTTTAAGATATCACAGCTTGGTAAAGAAGACAGACAAGACAAAATTCTCAGTGCTTTGATAGAGGGAAACGAAGTTGTTCTGGCATGTTGCATGCCTGCAAGGCCCCAGTCTAGTGAGGATGACGAGGGAGAACTTCCTGAGGGAGGGGACTACCTGCTTTGATTCTTGAAGATGACTAGAGATGCCTACCTTGTGGCCCCAACTCTAATGCCCTCCCTGGGTTCTCTGTGGAGGGTCACAACGGGTAAGCCAAGGGGCATCCACATTCCCTTCCTGTCAATGAACCAGATTATCACTGACCTCATGGATTCTACTGGTCCCCAGATGCTTCATGTCTGATTGCTTTGTTCAGTTAGGAAGCACTAGAAGGGAAGGGAGTGACTACATGTTTTTCCATGGGGGCATCAATATTTAGGCAAAAGGAGGCTGTTAATCACATCTGTCATTCTTTCTGGGCACAAAGAGAATTAGAAGGCATCTACAAGAATGTATATTCATCTAAATTCGTGGGACAGAGGAGTCAGGCGGAAAGGCTTTTCAAAGGCATGCTGCATCTTGCTCAGTGAGTGCGCATTTCTCAATTCTTTCTCAGAAGCAGACATTAAAACCTGCAGCACAGTCATTTAGAATTTCAAAGGTTTCTTCTTCAGGGGGTGGGACACAAAAGACACCACCGTTATTCACATAATGCTGGGATGGTGGGGAACAGCAGCACACCATTAACGAAGACGGTGCAGCAAACCTTTATGGAGAAAGGCAAAGAGCTATTCTGCCAGGATAAAGAAGATGCCTCATTACAGTTGCTTTTAAAAAGATTATTATCATTATTGCTTTTTAAAATTCATTCCTGCATTCTACCTAGGTTGGGAGAGCTTAAGAGGGGAAAGACAATTTTTAAAAGTAGTTCATAGATCACTAAAGAATCAGAAAACACTCAACATTCAGTACACATCTCCCTCACCCCTTTTCTCTCTCCCCCTCCCTCCCTCAGAGCTGAGGGTGTCAATCAGAATTTGGAATAAATGCAACATCTGAATCAAGAGATTTTTTTTTTCTTTCTTAAGGCAGACTTCTTTTGGTACTGTGTGGTTTTAAATGGTGCCAAAATACTAGCCAAGGTTTGGAGGACCAGATACGACGGAGGTTCTCACACATAATGCTGCTGGTGCTCCAACATTATCTTACATGGTTTCACCCTTCTTCTCCCTCTCCTTTGTTTTGGAATTACATGAGGCGAATGCCACAGATCTAAGTTGGAAAACCAGGAGCCCAAGCTGCAGGAACAGCCAGCAGACAACATTGTCTCTGAACTGCTATTGTTTCTATTTTAGGAGCACATTGAGTGATTAGCTTGGGTAACAGTAACATCGCATTACCTTTCACAGGCTGGAAATGTCTTTCAATAAGGAGGCAACACCGAGTCCATGTGATACAATCCCGTAGACAGAGCCAAGTGGAATACATCAAAGAGAGCCTTGATGCAGATGTTTCATGCAGAAGAAAATTAGGTCAGAGACCACTTCAATTTCAGCTTCTGCCAGCCTCGTTTGAGAGCTTCCAGTGAATTCATAATGAATAGCTTCTAGGGCACTTTTCTCTCATTCAGTCACAGGCTGCCACAGCCAGATGAGCGTTCCATGTGGAATCTTCTCTCATTATTTAAAACTGCTACTTTGTGTTCTGAAATTCCAGAACCCTTCCAATGCACCACCACTGTGGGCCTGAAACAAAAAGACTCCAAAAATACAGAGAGCCATTAATCTGTATCATATTCTTGGGAGCGAGCTCTCTCCCCATCCATCATATACATACATGTTTTTTAATACGTCCCCAAGCCCTTTTTTCATCTGCCTATGCAGGTACATAAACCGTTGCTGAGGAATATTGGAGATGTCGGGCTTTTTTAATCTTACTCAACTCTGAAGAAACTGAGTGGCCTGCAGATGACCAGAATGCTTTGTTGGCTTCTTGCAGGGAGTGTGCATGCGTGAGTGAGTGTGGCGTGCATGTATAAAAAATGCTTTTCTCTGAAAAGAGCAGAGAAGGGCAGAGTGACCTCAATGAAAGTGAATGATGCATGTTTTCCCTGCCCACCCCCAGCCCCATCTCACACGTTATTTATTATATTGGAGGGTTAGAATCTGGGGCACCATGGGATCTTCTTTTCTCATATTCTCGGACTGCCCATACTTTTGGGGTTCATGCTGACAAATCCTTGCTTGTTGGAGTGGGGATGTGTGGAGTGGATCACTACAATTCATGCCAGGAGAAGAAACATTAGATTCTAAATGCATTTGGAAGAGAGAGGGCAGAGAGACAGACTCAGAGGATCACAGAGTCTCCTCAAAGCTGGTGATGCTCCGATTTCCCATGGGAAAGGAAATGAAGTGGCAGCCCCCACTCCAGCTCCCTGTGACACAATTGCTTTGTCTTTGCTACCTCCAAAGCATCAGGACATTAATTAATTCGTTTTCTCAGTTCTAGGGTTTGCAAAGCAGTGGCAGAGAGCCTCAGAAAAACATTGGAAGGCAGCTTCCCCTTCAATCCATCATGGGAAGCCATCATGAAGATGTTGCCCTGCCACTGAAAATGCTATATGTGGCTTTAAGAAATACCAGTCTTTCTGCCTTTCTTCCCCACTCCGGTCTCCTCCTTGCCAGAACTCTCCTGCAATCTTTTTCTTTTTCTGTCTTACACACACACTCATGCTTATACCCTCAATTAAAATTTCTGAGGAAGGCAGAAGTGCAGGGGAGGCAGTGGCAATGGAGTAGAAAGGTGAGCTGAGAATAGAGAGACCTAGATTTAAGTTCCTCCTGTGAGTGAACTTGGACAAGCAGCTCTCATCTCCAGGTTCATGTCGTCACCTGGAAAAGTGTGGGTGGTGCTCCCCAAGTCCCTTGTAGCTTTGACATGGACTCAAACAAATCATCTCTTGTGTTATAGGCAATTCATGTCACTCTGGAAATGACTGGCTGTGGGTTGTAGCCACAGATCTACCTACTAAGATACTAACAAAGACCTTGCTCACAGGATTAGCATCAAGGCATTGTGGGCGTGTTTATGATTCAGTAGGGTATCCCTATTCTTGCCACACATGCTACAGTGGGAGCAGCTCTCTAATTTCAAGGGAGAGATAACTGTTGACTTTGGAGTCAGACAGACTTGGGTTTGAATTGAGGCTGCCACTCCATGGCTGTGTGGCCTTAGGCAAGTCCCTTAGCTTCTCTGATCTTGAATTTTCTCCACAGTAGCACAGGGATAATACCCATTATGGAAGGTTGTTAGAAGATTAAATGGAATCATATGAAGGTCGAGAACATAGCGCAGTGCCTAGTACAAGGTCAGTACTCAATAAATATTAGCATGATTCTTATTATTGTAATTAAAATTAATCTTCAATACATACATGCAGAAAAGGCATATGTGACTTATGGTAGTGAAAAAAGTTAAACACATTATTTATATTGACTGTTCCTATTCATATGGAGACTCTTCTAAGACATACAAACACATACACACACACACACATACATACACACACACACACACACACACACACACACACACACACACTTTTCA